>NW_028116663.1:0-33583 GCF_964273445.1 Streptopelia decaocto | reverse complement strand
TCTCTAGAATTTTCAAAATCCATGTCCACATGTTTACAATTTCACGTCAAAAAATGGCTAAAATTCCAGTTGAACTTTTTTCAAAGTCCCTTAAAAATTTTCCAATTTTTGTCCCAATTCTTCCCATTCCCATTGAAACTTTTCAAATCCCTCTCAAAATTGTTGAAATTCTCTTGAAGCTTTTAAAATTCTCTCTAGAATTTTCAAAATCCATGTCCACATGTTTACAATATCACATAAAAAAATGGCTAAAATTCCAGTTGAACATTTTTCAAAGTCCCTTAAAAATTTTCCAATTTTTGTCCCAATTCTTCCCATTCCCATTGAAACTTTTCAAATCCCTCTCCAAATTGTTGAAATTCTCTTGAAGCTTTTAAAATTCTCTCCAGAATTTTCAAAATCCATGTCCACATGTTTACAATTTCACGTCAAAAAATGGCTAAAATTCCAGTTGAAATGTTTTCAAAGTCCCTTAAAAATTTTCCAATTTTTGTCCCAATTCTTCCCATTCCCATTGAAACTTTTCAAATCCCTCTCCAAATTGTTGAAATTCTCTTGAAGCTTTTAAAATTCTCTCTAGAATTTTCAAAATCCATGTCCACATGTTACAATTTCACATAAAAAAATGGCTAAAATTCCAGTTGAAATTTTTTCAAAGTCCCTGAAAAAATTTCCAATTTTGTCCCAATTCTTCCCATTCCCATTGAAACTTTTCAAATCCCTCTCCAAATTGTTGAAATTCTCTTGAAGCTTTTAAATTCTCTCTAGAATTTTCAAAATCCATGTCCACATGTTTACAATTTCACGTCAAAAAATGGCTAAAATTCCAGTTGAACTTTTTTCAAAGTCCCTGAAAAATTTTCCAATTTTTGTCCCAATTCTTCCCATTCCCATTGAAACTTTTCAAATCTCTCTCAAAATTGTTGAAATTCTTTTGAAGCTTTTAAAATTCTCTCTAGAATTTTCAAAATCCATGTCCACATGTTTACAATTTCACGTCAAAAATGGCTAAAATTCCAGCTGAAATTTTTTTCAAAGTCCCTGAAAATTTTCCAATTTTTGTCCCAATTCTTCCCATTCCCATTGAAACTTTTCAAATCCCTCTCAAAATTGTTGAAATTCTCTTGAAGCTTTTAAAATTCTCTCTAGAATTTTCAAAATCCATGTCCACATGTTTACAATTTCACGTCAAAAAATGGCTAAAATTCCAGGTGAAATTTTTTCAAAGTCCCTTAAAAATTTTCCAATTTTTGTCCCAATTCTTCCATTCCCATTGAAACTTTTCAAATCCCTCTCAAAATTGTTGAAATTCTCTTGAAGCTTTTAAAATTCTCTCCAGAATTTTCAAAATCCATGTCCACATGTTTACAATTTCACGTCAAAAAATGGCTAAAATTCCAGTTGAAATTTTTCAAAGTCCCTTAAAAATTTTCCAATTTTTGTCCCAATTCTTCCCATTCCCATTGAAACTTTTCAAATCCTCTCCAAATTGTTGAAATTCTCTTGAAGCTTTTAAAATTCTCTCTAGAATTTTCAAAATCCATGTCCACATGTTTACAATTTCACGTCAAAAAATGGCTAAAATTCCAGTTGAAATTTTTTCAAAGTCCCTGAAAAATTTTCCAATTTTTGTCCCAATTCTTCCCATTCCCATTGAAACTTTTCAAATCCCTCTCAAAATTGTTGAAATTCTCTTGAAGCTTTTAAAATTCTCTCTAGAATTTTCAAAATCCATGTCCACATGTTTACAATTTCACGTCAAAAAATGGCTAAAATTCCAGGTGAAATTTTTTCAAAGTCCCTGAAAAATTTTCCAATTTTTGTCCCAATTCTTCCCCATTCCCATTGAAACTTTTCACATCCCTCTCCAAATTGTTGAAATTCTCTTGAAGCTTTTAAAATTCTCTCTAGAATTTTCAAATCCATGTCCACGTGTTTACAATTTCACGTCAAAAAATGGCTAAAATTCCAGTGAAATTTTTTCAAAGTCCCTGAAAAATTTCCAATTTTGTCCCAATTCTTCCCCATTCCCATTGAAACTTTTCAAATCCCTCTCCAAATTGTTGAAATTCTCTTGAAGCTTTTAAAATTCTCTCTAGAATTTTCAAAATCCATGTCCACATGTTTACAATTTCACGTCAAAAAATGGCTAAAATTCCAGGTGAAATTTTTTCAAAGTCCCTTAAAATTTTTCCAATTTTTGTCCCAATTCTTCCCATTCCCATTGAAACTTTTCAAATCCCTCTCAAAATTGTTGAAATTCTCTTGAAGCCTTTTAAAATTCTCTCCAGAATTTTCAAAATCCATGTCCACATGTTTACAATTTCACGTCAAAAAATGGCTAAAATTCCAGTTGAAATTTTTCAAAGTCCCTTAAAATTTTCCAATTTTGTCCCAATTCTTCCCATTCCCGTTGAAACTTTTCAAATCCCTCTCAACATTGTTGAAATTCTCTTGAAGCTTTTTAAAATTCTCTCTAGAATTTTCAAAATCCATGTCCACATGTTTACAATTTCACGTCAAAAAATGGCTAAAATTCCAGTTGAAATTTTTTTCAAAGTCCCTGAAAAATTTTCCAATTTTTGTCCCAATTCTTCCCATTCCCATTGAAACTTTTCAAATCCCTCTCCAAATTGTTGAAATTCTCTTGAAGCTTTTAAAATTCTCTCTAGAATTTTCAAAATCCATGTCCACATGTTTACAATTTCACGTCAAAAAATGGCTAAAATTCCAGGTGAAATTTTTTCAAAGTCCCTGAAAAATTTTCCAATTTTTGTCCCAATTCTTCCCATTCCCATTGAAACTTTTCACATCCCTCTCCAAAATTGTTGAAATTCTCTTGAAGCTTTTAAAATTCTCTCTAGAATTTTCAAAATCCATGTCCACGTGTTTACAATTTCACGTCAAAAAATGGCTAAAATTCCAGTTGAAATTTTTTCAAAGTCCCTGAAAAATTTTCCAATTTTTGTCCCAATTCTTCCCATTCCCATTGAAACTTTTCAAATCCCTCTCAAAATTGTTGAAATTCTCTTGAAGCTTTTAAAATTCTCTCTAGAATTTTCAAAATCCATGTCCACATGTTTACAATTTCACGTCAAAAAATGGCTAAAATTCCAGTTGAAATTTTTTCAAAGTCCCTGAAAAATTTTCCAATTTTTGTCCCAATTCTTCCCATTCCCATTGAAACTTTTCAAATCCCTCTCACATTGTTGAAATCTCTGTTGAAGCTTTTAAAATTCTCTCCAGAATTTCAAAATCCATGTCCACATGTTTACAATTTCACGTCAAAAATGCTAAAATTCCAGCTGAAATTTTTTCAAAGTCCCTTAAAAATTTTCCAATTTTTGTCCCAATTCTTCCCATTCCCATTGAAACTTTTCACATCCCTCTCCAAATTGTTGAAATTCTCTTGAAGCTTTTAAAATTCTCTCTAGAATTTCAAAATCCATGTCCACATGTTTACAATTTCACGTCAAAAAATGGCTAAAATTCCAGGTGAAATTTTTTCAAAGTCCCTGAAAAATTTTCCAATTTTTGTCCCAATTCTTCCCATTCCCATTGAAACTTTTCAAATCCCTCTCCAAATTGTTGAAATTCTCTTGAAGCTTTTAAATTCTCTCTAGAATTTTCAAAATCCATGTCCACATGTTTACAATTTCACGTCAAAAAATGGCTAAAATTCCAGTTGAACATTTTTCAAAGTCCCTGAAAAATTTCCAATTTTTGTCCCAATTCTTCCATTCCCATTGAAACTTTTCACATCCCTCTCCAAATTGTTGAAATTCTCTTGAAGCTTTTAAAATTCTCTCTAGAATTTTCAAAATCCATGTCCACATGTTTACAATTTCACGTCAAAAAATGGCTAAAATTCCAGGTGAAATTTTTTCAAAGTCCCTGAAAAATTTTCCAATTTTTGTCCCAATTCTTCCCATTCCCATTGAAACTTTTCAAATCCCTCTCCAAATTGTTGAAATTCTCTTGAAGCTTTTAAAATTCTCTCCAGAATTTTCAAAATCCATGTCCACATGTTTACAATTTCACGTCAAAAAATGCCTAAAATTCCAGGTGAAATTTTTTCAAAGTCCCTGAAAATTTTCCAATTTTTGTCCCAATTCTTCCCATTCCCATTGAAACTTTTCACATCCCTCTCCAAATTGTTGAAATTCTCTTGAAGCTTTTAAAATTCTCTCTAGAATTTTCAAAATCCATGTCCACGTGTTTACAATTTCACGTCAAAAAATGGCTAAAATTCCAGTTGAAATTTTTTCAAAGTCCCTGAAAAATTTTTCCAATTTTTGTCCCAATTCTTCCCATTCCCATTGAAACTTTTCAATCCCTCTCAAATTGTTGAAATTCTCTTGAAGCTTTTAAAATTCTCTCTAGAATTTTCAAAATCCATGTCCACATGTTTACAATTTCACGTTCAAAAAATGGCTAAAATTCCAGGTGAAATTTTTTCAAGTCCCTGAAAAATTTTCCAATTTTTGTCCCAATTCTTCCCATTCCCATTGAAACTTTTCACATCCTCTCCAAATTGTTGAAATTCTCTTGAAGCTTTTAAAATTCTCTCTAGAATTTTCAAAATCCATGTCCACGTGTTTACAATTTCACGTCAAAAAATGGCTAAAATTCCAGTTGAAATTTTTTCAAAAGTCCCTGAAAATTTCAATTTTTGTCCCAATTCTTCCCATTCCCATTGAAACTTTTCAAATCCCTCTCCAAATTGTTGAAATTCTCTTGAAGCTTTTAAAATTCTCTCTAGAATTTTCAAAATCCATGTCCACATGTTACAATTTCACTTCAAAAAATGGCTAAAATTCCCAGGTGAAATTTTTTCAAAGTCCCTGAAAAATTTTCCAATTTTTGTCCCAATTCTTCCCATTCCCATTGAAACTTTTCACATCCTCTCCAAATTGTTGAAATTCTCTTGAAGCTTTTAAAATTCTCTCTAGAATTTTCAAAATCCATGTCCACGTGTTTACAATTTCACGTCAAAAAATGGCTAAAATTCCAGTTGAAATTTTTTCAAAGTCCCTGAAAAAATTTCCAATTTTTGTCCCAATTCTTCCCATTCCCATTGAAACTTTTCAAATCCCTCTCAAAATTGTTGAAATTCTCTTGAAGCTTTTAAAATTCTCTCTAGAATTTTCAAAATCCATGTCCACATGTTTACAATTTCACGTCAAAAAATGGCTAAAATTCCAGTTGAAATTTTTTCAAAAGTCCCTGAAAAATTTTCCAATTTTTGTCCCAATTCTTCCCATTCCCATTGAAACTTTTCAAATCCCTCTCAACATTGTTGAAATTCTCTTGAAGCTTTTAAAATTCTCTCTAGAATTTTCAAAATCCATGTCCACATGTTTACAATTTCACGTCAAAAAATGGCTAAAATTCCAGGGTGAAATTTTTCAAAGTCCCTGAAAAATTTTCCAATTTTTGTCCCAATTCTTCCCATTCCCATTGAAACTTTTCAAATCCCTCTCAACATTGTTGAAATTCTCTTGAAGCTTTTAAAATTCTCTCTAGAATTTTCAAAATCCATGTCCACATGTTTACAATTTCACGTCAAAAAATGGCTAAAATTCCAGTTGAAATTTTTCAAAGTCCCTTAAAAATTTTCCAATTTTTGTCCCAATTCTTCCCATTCCCATTGAAACTTTTCAAATCCCTCTCCAAATTGTTGAAATTCTCTTGAAGCTTTTAAAATTCTCTCTAGAATTTTCAAAATCCATGTCCACATGTTTACAATATCACATAAAAAAATGGCTAAAATTCCAGTTGACATTTTTCAAAGTCCGTTAAAAATTTTCAAATTTTTGTCCCAATTCTTCCCATTCCCATTGAAACTTTTCAAATCTCTCTCAAAATTGTTGAAATTCTCTTGAAGCTTTTAAAATTCTCTCTAGAATTTTCAAAATCCATGTCCACATGTTTACAATTTCACGTCAAAAATGCTAAAATTCCAGCTGAAATTTTTTCAAAGTCCCTGAAAAATTTTCCAATTTTTGTCCCAATTCTTCCCATTCCCATTGAAACTTTTCAAATCCCTCTCCAAATTGTTGAAATTCTCTTGAAGCTTTTAAAATTCTCTCTAGAATTTTCAAAATCCATGTCCACATGTTTACAATTTCACGTCAAAAAATGGCTAAAATTCCAGTTGAAATGTTTTCAAAGTCCCTTAAAAATTTTCCAATTTTTGTCCCAATTCTTCCCATTCCCATTGAAACTTTTCAAATCCCTCTCAAAATTGTTGAAATTCTCTTGAAGCTTTTAAAATTCTCTCCAGAATTTTCAAAATCCATGTCCACATGCTTAAAATTTCACGTCAAAAATGCTAAAATTCCAGCTGAAATTTTTTCAAAGTCCCTTAAAAATTTTCCAATTTTTGTCCCAAGTCTTCCCATTCCCATTGAAACTTTTCAAATCCCTCTCCAAATTGTTGAAATTCTCTTGAAGCTTTTAAAATTCTCTCTAGAATTTTCAAAATCCATGTCCACATGTTTACAATTTCACGTCAAAAATTGCTAAAATTCCAGTTGAAATTTTTTCAAAGTCCCTTAAAAATTTTCCAATTTTTGTCCCAATCTTCCCATTCCCATTGAAACTTTTCAAATCCCTCTCCAAATTGTTGAAATTCTGTTGAAGCTTTTAAAATTCTCTCTAGAATTTTCAAAATCCATGTCCACATGTTTACAATTTCACGTCAAAAAATGGCTAAAATTCCAGTTGAACTTTTTTCAAAGTCCCTTAAAAATTTTCCAATTTTTGTCCCAATTCTTCCCATTCCCATTGAAACTTTTCAAATCCCTCTCAAAATTGTTGAAATTCTCTTGAAGCTTTTAAAATTCTCTCTAGAATTTTCAAAATCCATGTCCACATGTTTACAATTTCACGTCAAAAATGCTAAAATTCCAGCTGAAATTTTTTCAAAGTCCCTGAAAAATTTTCCAATTTTTGTCCCAATTCTTCCCATTCCCATTGAAACTTTTCAAATCCCTCTCCAAATTGTTGAAATTCTCTTGAAGCTTTTAAAATTCTCTCTAGAATTTTCAAAATCCATGTCCACATGTTTACAATTTCACGTCAAAAAATGGCTAAAATTCCAGTTGAAATTTTTTCAAAGTCCCTTAAAAATTTTCCAATTTTTGTCCCAATTCTTCCCATTCCCATTGAAACTTTTCAAATCCCTCTCCAAATTGTTGAAATTCTCTTGAAGCTTTTAAAATTCTCTCTAGAATTTTCAAAATCCATGTCCACATGTTTACAATATCACATAAAAAAATGGCTAAAATTCCAGTTGAACATTTTTCAAAGTCCCTGAAAAATTTTCCAATTTTTGTCCCAATTCTTCCCATTCCCATTGAAACTTTTCACATCCCTCTCCAAATTGTTGAAATTCTCTTGAAGCTTTTAAAATTCTCTCTAGAATTTTCAAAATCCATGTCCACATGTTTACAATTTCACGTCAA
Organism: Streptopelia decaocto; assembly: GCF_964273445.1. Classification (NCBI taxonomy): domain Eukaryota; kingdom Metazoa; phylum Chordata; class Aves; order Columbiformes; family Columbidae; genus Streptopelia; species Streptopelia decaocto. The sequence continues at coordinate 26,114 of NW_028116663.1, read as the reverse complement.
AAAATGGCTAAAATTCCAGGTGAAATTTTTTCAAAGTCCCTGAAAAATTTTCCAATTTTTGTCCCAATTCTTCCCATTCCCATTGAAACTTTTCAAATCCCTCTCCAAATTGTTGAAATTCTCTTGAAGCTTTTAAAATTCTCTCCAGAATTTTCAAAATCCATGTCCACATGTTTACAATTTCACGTCAAAAAATGCCTAAAATTCCAGGTGAAATTTTTTCAAAGTCCCTGAAAAATTTTCCAATTTTTGTCCCAATTCTTCCCATTCCCATTGAAACTTTTCACATCCCTCTCCAAATTGTTGAAATTCTCTTGAAGCTTTTAAAATTCTCTCTAGAATTTTCAAAATCCATGTCCACGTGTTTACAATTTCACGTCAAAAAATGGCTAAAATTCCAGTTGAAATTTTTTCAAAGTCCCTGAAAAATTTTCCAATTTTTGTCCCAATTCTTCCCATTCCCATTGAAACTTTTCAAATCCCTCTCAAAATTGTTGAAATTCTCTTGAAGCTTTTAAAATTCTCTCTAGAATTTTCAAAATCCATGTCCACATGTTTACAATTTCACGTCAAAAAATGGCTAAAATTCCAGGTGAAATTTTTTCAAAGTCCCTGAAAAATTTTCCAATTTTTGTCCCAATTCTTCCCATTCCCATTGAAACTTTTCACATCCCTCTCCAAATTGTTGAAATTCTCTTGAAGCTTTTAAAATTCTCTCTAGAATTTTCAAAATCCATGTCCACGTGTTTACAATTTCACGTCAAAAAATGGCTAAAATTCCAGTTGAAATTTTTTCAAAGTCCCTGAAAAATTTTCCAATTTTTGTCCCAATTCTTCCCATTCCCATTGAAACTTTTCAAATCCCTCTCCAAATTGTTGAAATTCTCTTGAAGCTTTTAAAATTCTCTCTAGAATTTTCAAAATCCATGTCCACATGTTTACAATTTCACTTCAAAAAATGGCTAAAATTCCAGGTGAAATTTTTTCAAAGTCCCTGAAAAATTTTCCAATTTTTGTCCCAATTCTTCCCATTCCCATTGAAACTTTTCACATCCCTCTCCAAATTGTTGAAATTCTCTTGAAGCTTTTAAAATTCTCTCTAGAATTTTCAAAATCCATGTCCACGTGTTTACAATTTCACGTCAAAAAATGGCTAAAATTCCAGTTGAAATTTTTTCAAAGTCCCTGAAAAAATTTCCAATTTTTGTCCCAATTCTTCCCATTCCCATTGAAACTTTTCAAATCCCTCTCAAAATTGTTGAAATTCTCTTGAAGCTTTTAAAATTCTCTCTAGAATTTTCAAAATCCATGTCCACATGTTTACAATTTCACGTCAAAAAATGGCTAAAATTCCAGTTGAAATTTTTTCAAAGTCCCTGAAAAATTTTCCAATTTTTGTCCCAATTCTTCCCATTCCCATTGAAACTTTTCAAATCCCTCTCAACATTGTTGAAATTCTCTTGAAGCTTTTAAAATTCTCTCTAGAATTTTCAAAATCCATGTCCACATGTTTACAATTTCACGTCAAAAAATGGCTAAAATTCCAGGTGAAATTTTTTCAAAGTCCCTGAAAAATTTTCCAATTTTTGTCCCAATTCTTCCCATTCCCATTGAAACTTTTCAAATCCCTCTCAACATTGTTGAAATTCTCTTGAAGCTTTTAAAATTCTCTCTAGAATTTTCAAAATCCATGTCCACATGTTTACAATTTCACGTCAAAAAATGGCTAAAATTCCAGTTGAAATTTTTTCAAAGTCCCTTAAAAATTTTCCAATTTTTGTCCCAATTCTTCCCATTCCCATTGAAACTTTTCAAATCCCTCTCCAAATTGTTGAAATTCTCTTGAAGCTTTTAAAATTCTCTCTAGAATTTTCAAAATCCATGTCCACATGTTTACAATATCACATAAAAAAATGGCTAAAATTCCAGTTGAACATTTTTCAAAGTCCGTTAAAAATTTTCAAATTTTTGTCCCAATTCTTCCCATTCCCATTGAAACTTTTCAAATCTCTCTCAAAATTGTTGAAATTCTCTTGAAGCTTTTAAAATTCTCTCTAGAATTTTCAAAATCCATGTCCACATGTTTACAATTTCACGTCAAAAATGCTAAAATTCCAGCTGAAATTTTTTCAAAGTCCCTTAAAAATTTTCCAATTTTTGTCCCAATTCTTCCCATTCCCATTGAAACTTTTCAAATCCCTCTCAAAATTGTTGAAATCCTGTTGAAGCTTTTAAAATTCTCTCTAGAATTTTCAAAATCCATGTCCACATGTTTACAATTTCACGTCAAAAAATGGCTAAAATTCCAGTTGAAATTTTTTCAAAGTCCCTGAAAAATTTTCCAATTTTTGTCCCAATTCTTCCCATTCCCATTGAAACTTTTCAAATCCCTCTCCAAATTGTTGAAATTCTCTTGAAGCTTTTAAAATTCTCTCTAGAATTTTCAAAATCCATGTCCACATGTTTACAATTTCACGTCAAAAAATGGCTAAAATTCCAGTTGAAATTTTTTCAAAGTCCCTTAAAAATTTTCCAATTTTTGTCCCAATTCTTCCCAATCCCATTGAAACTTTTCAAATCCCTCTCAACATTGTTGAAATCCTGTTGAAGCTTTTAAAATTCTCTCTAGAATTTTCAAAATCCATGTCCACATGTTTACAATTTCACGTCAAAAATGCTAAAATTCCAGCTGAAATTTTTTCAAAGTCCCTGAAAAATTTTCCAATTTTTGTCCCAATTCTTCCCATTCCCATTGAAACTTTTCAAATCCCTCTCCAAATTGTTGAAATTCTCTTGAAGCTTTTAAAATTCTCTCTAGAATTTTCAAAATCCATGTCCACATGTTTACAATTTCACGTCAAAAAATGGCTAAAATTCCAGTTGAAATGTTTTCAAAGTCCCTTAAAAATTTTCCAATTTTTGTCCCAATTCTTCCCATTCCCATTGAAACTTTTCAAATCCCTCTCAAAATTGTTGAAATTCTCTTGAAGCTTTTAAAATTCTCTCCAGAATTTTCAAAATCCATGTCCACATGCTTAAAATTTCACGTCAAAAATGCTAAAATTCCAGCTGAAATTTTTTCAAAGTCCCTTAAAAATTTTCCAATTTTTGTCCCAATTCTTCCCATTCCCATTGAAACTTTTCAAATCCCTCTCCAAATTGTTGAAATTCTCTTGAAGCTTTTAAAATTCTCTCTAGAATTTTCAAAATCCATGTCCACATGTTTACAATTTCACGTCAAAAAATTGCTAAAATTCCAGTTGAAATTTTTTCAAAGTCCCTTAAAAATTTTCCAATTTTTGTCCCAATTCTTCCCATTCCCATTGAAACTTTTCAAATCCCTCTCCAAATTGTTGAAATTCTGTTGAAGCTTTTAAAATTCTCTCTAGAATTTTCAAAATCCATGTCCACATGTTTACAATTTCACGTCAAAAAATGGCTAAAATTCCAGTTGAACTTTTTTCAAAGTCCCTTAAAAATTTTCCAATTTTTGTCCCAATTCTTCCCATTCCCATTGAAACTTTTCAAATCCCTCTCAAAATTGTTGAAATTCTCTTGAAGCTTTTAAAATTCTCTCTAGAATTTTCAAAATCCATGTCCACATGTTTACAATTTCACGTCAAAAATGCTAAAATTCCAGCTGAAATTTTTTCAAAGTCCCTGAAAAATTTTCCAATTTTTGTCCCAATTCTTCCCATTCCCATTGAAACTTTTCAAATCCCTCTCCAAATTGTTGAAATTCTCTTGAAGCTTTTAAAATTCTCTCTAGAATTTTCAAAATCCATGTCCACATGTTTACAATTTCACGTCAAAAAATGGCTAAAATTCCAGTTGAAATTTTTTCAAAGTCCCTTAAAAATTTCCAATTTTTGTCCCAATTCTTCCCATTCCCATTGAAACTTTTCAAATCCCTCTCCAAATTGTTGAAATTCTCTTGAAGCTTTTAAAATTCTCTCTAGAATTTTCAAAATCCATGTCCACATGTTTACAATATCACATAAAAAAATGGCTAAAATTCCAGTTGAACATTTTTCAAAGTCCGTTAAAAATTTTCCAATTTTTGTCCCAATTCTTCCCATTCCCATTGAAACTTTTCAAATCTCTCTCAAAATTGTTGAAATTCTCTTGAAGCTTTTAAAATTCTCTCTAGAATTTTCAAAATCCATGTCCACATGTTTACAATTTCACGTCAAAAATGCTAAAATTCCAGCTGAAATTTTTTCAAAGTCCCTGAAAAATTTTCCAATTTTTGTCCCAATTCTTCCCATTCCCATTGAAACTTTTCAAATCCCTCTCAACATTGTTGAAATCCTGTTGAAGCTTTTAAAATTCTCTCTAGAATTTTCAAAATCCATGTCCACATGTTTACAATTTCACGTCAAAAAATGGCTAAAATTCCAGTTGAAATTTTTTCAAAGTCCCTGAAAAATTTTCCAATTTTTGTCCCAATTCTTCCCATTCCCATTGAAACTTTTCAAATCCCTCTCCAAATTGTTGAAATTCTCTTGAAGCTTTTAAAATTCTCTCTAGAATTTTCAAAATCCATGTCCACATGTTTACAATATCACATAAAAAAATGGCTAAAATTCCAGTTGAACATTTTTCAAAGTCCCTTAAAAATTTTCCAATTTTTGTCCCAATTCTTCCCATTCCCATTGAAACTTTTCAAATCTCTCTCAAAATTGTTGAAATTCTTTTGAAGCTTTTAAAATTCTCTCTAGAATTTTCAAAATCCATGTCCACATGTTTACAATTGCACGTCAAAAATGCTAAAATTCCAGCTGAAATTTTTTCAAAGTCCCTTAAATTTTTCCAATTTTTGTCCCAATTCTTCCCATTCCCATTGAAACTTTTCAAATCCCTCTCCAAATTGTTGAAATTCTCTTGAAGCTTTTAAAATTCTCTCTAGAATTTTCAAAATCCATGTCCACATGTTTACAATTTCACGTCAAAAAATTGCTAAAATTCCAGTTGAAATTTTTTCAAAGTCCCTTAAAAATTTTCCAATTTTTGTCCCAATTCTTCCCATTCCCATTGAAACTTTTCAAATCCCTCTCCAAATTGTTGAAATTCTCTTGAAGCTTTTAAAATTCTCTCTAGAATTTTCAAAATCCATGTCCACATGTTTACAATTTCACGTCAAAAAATGGCTAAAATTCCAGTTGAAATTTTTTCAAAGTCCCTTAAAAATTTTCCAATTTTTGTCCCAATTCTTCCCATTCCCATTGAAACTTTTCAAATCCCTCTCAAAATTGTTGAAATTCTCTTGAAGCTTTTAAAATTCTCTCTAGAATTTTCAAAATCCATGTCCACATGTTTACAATTTCACGTCAAAAAATGGCTAAAATTCCAGTTGAAATTTTTTCAAAGTCCCTTAAAAATTTTCCAATTTTTGTCCCAATTCTTCCCATTCCCATTGAAACTTTTCAAATCCCTCTCAACATTGTTGAAATTCTCTTGAAGCTTTTAAAATTCTCTCCAGAATTTTCAAAATCCATGTCCACATGTTTACAATTTCACGTCAAAAAATGGCTAAAATTCCAGTTGAAATTTTTTCAAAGTCCCTTAAAAATTTTCCAATTTTTGTCCCAATTCTTCCCATTCCCATTGAAACTTTTCAAATCCCTCTCCAAATTGTTGAAATTCTCTTGAAGCTTTTAAAATTCTCTCTAGAATTTTCAAAATCCATGTCCACATGTTTACAATATCACATAAAAAAATGGCTAAAATTCCAGTTGAACATTTTTCAAAGTCCGTTAAAAATTTTCCAATTTTTGTCCCAATTCTTCCCATTCCCATTGAAACTTTTCAAATCTCTCTCAAAATTGTTGAAATTCTCTTGAAGCTTTTAAAATTCTCTCTAGAATTTTCAAAATCCATGTCCACATGTTTACAATTTCACGTCAAAAATGCTAAAATTCCAGCTGAAATTTTTTCAAAGTCCCTTAAAAATTTTCCAATTTTTGTCCCAATTCTTCCCATTCCCATTGAAACTTTTCAAATCCCTCTCAAAATTGTTGAAATCTTGTTGAAGCTTTTAAAATTCTCTCTAGAATTTTCAAAATCCATGTCCACATGTTTACAATTTCACGTCAAAAAATGGCTAAAATTCCAGTTGAAATTTTTTCAAAGTCCCTGAAAAATTTTCCAATTTTTGTCCCAATTCTTCCCATTCCCATTGAAACTTTTCAAATCCCTCTCCAAATTGTTGAAATTCTCTTGAAGCTTTTAAAATTCTCTCTAGAATTTTCAAAATCCATGTCCACATGTTTACAATATCACATAAAAAAATGGCTAAAATTCCAGTTGAACATTTTTCAAAGTCCCTTAAAAATTTTCCAATTTTTGTCCCAATTCTTCCCATTCCCATTGAAACTTTTCAAATCTCTCTCAAAATTGTTGAAATTCTTTTGAAGCTTTTAAAATTCTCTCTAGAATTTTCAAAATCCATGTCCACATGTTTACAATTGCACGTCAAAAATGCTAAAATTCCAGCTGAAATTTTTTCAAAGTCCCTTAAAAATTTTCCAATTTTTGTCCCAATTCTTCCCATTCCCATTGAAACTTTTCAAATCCCTCTCCAAATTGTTGAAATTCTCTTGAAGCTTTTAAAATTCTCTCTAGAATTTTCAAAATCCATGTCCACATGTTTACAATTTCACGTCAAAAAATGGCTAAAATTCCAGTTGAAATTTTTTCAAAGTCCCTTAAAAATTTTCCAATTTTTGTCCCAATTCTTCCCATTCCCATTGAAACTTTTCAAATCCCTCTCCAAATTGTTGAAATTCTCTTGAAGCTTTTAAAATTCTCTCTAGAATTTTCAAAATCCATGTCCACATGTTTACAATTTCACGTCAAAAAATGGCTAAAATTCCAGTTGAAATTTTTTCAAAGTCCCTTAAAAATTTTCCAATTTTTGTCCCAATTCTTCCCATTCCCATTGAAACTTTTCAAATCCCTCTCCAAATTGTTGAAATTCTCTTGAAGCTTTTAAAATTCTCTCTAGAATTTTCAAAATCCATGTCCACATGTTTACAATTTCACGTCAAAAAATGGCTAAAATTCCAGTTGAAATTTTTTCAAAGTCCCTGAAAAATTTTCCAATTTTTGTCCCAATTCTTCCCAATCCCATTGAAACTTTTCAAATCCCTCTCAACATTGTTGAAATCCTGTTGAAGCTTTTAAAATTCTCTCTAGAATTTTCAAAATCCATGTCCACATGTTTACAATTTCACGTCAAAAAATGGCTAAAATTCCAGTTGAACTTTTTTCAAAGTCCCTTAAAAATTTTCCAATTTTTGTCCCAATTCTTCCCATTCCCATTGAAACTTTTCAAATCCCTCTCCAAATTGTTGAAATTCTCTTGAAGCTTTTAAAATTCTCTCTAGAATTTTCAAAATCCATGTCCACATGTTTACAATATCACATAAAAAAATGGCTAAAATTCCAGTTGAACATTTTTCAAAGTCCCTTAAAAATTTTCCGATTTTTGTCCCAATTCTTCCCATTCCCATTGAAACTTTTCAAATCCCTCTCCAAATTGTTGAAATTCTCTTGAAGCTTTTAAAATTCTCTCTAGAATTTTCAAAATCCATGTCCACATGTTTACAATTTCACGTCAAAAAATGGCTAAAATTCCAGTTGAAATTTTTTCAAAGTCCCTTCAAAATTTTCCAATTTTTGTCCCAATTCTTCCCATTCCCATTGAAACTTTTCAAATCCCTCTCCAAATTGTTGAAATTCTCTAGAAGCTTTTAAAATTCTCTCCAGAATTTTCAAAATCCATGTCCACATGTTTACAATTTCACGTCAAAAAATGGCTAAAATTCCAGGTGAAATTTTTTCAAAGTCCCTTAAAAATTTTCCAATTTTTGTCCCAATTCTTCCCATTCCCATTGAAACTTTTCAAATCCCTCTCAACATTGTTGAAATTCTCTTGAAGCTTTTAAAATTCTCTCTAGAATTTTCAAAATCCATGTCCACATGTTTACAATTTCACGTCAAAAAATGGCTAAAATTCCAGTTGAAATTTTTTCAAAGTCCCTGAAAAATTTTCCAATTTTTGTCCCAATTCTTCCCATTCCCATTGAAACTTTTCAAATCCCTCTCCAAATTGTTGAAATTCTCTTGAAGCTTTTAAAATTCTCTCTAGAATTTTCAAAATCCATGTCCACATGTTTACAATTTCACGTCAAAAAATGGCTAAAATTCCAGTTGAAATGTTTTCAAAGTCCCTGAAAAATTTTCCAATTTTTGTCCCAATTCTTCCCATTCCCATTGAAACTTTTCAAATCCCTCTCAACATTGTTGAAATCCTGTTGAAGCTTTTAAAATTCTCTCTAGAATTTTCAAAATCCATGTCCACATGTTTACAATTTCACGTCAAAAAATGGCTAAAATTCCAGGTGAAATTTTTTCAAAGTCCCTGAAAAATTTTCCAATTTTTGTCCCAATTCTTCCCATTCCCATTGAAACTTTTCAAATCCCTCTCCAAATTGTTGAAATTCTCTTGAAGCTTTTAAAATTCTCTCTAGAATTTTCAAAATCCATGTCCACATGTTTACAATTTCATGTCAAAAAATGGCTAAAATTCCAGTTGAAATGTTTTCAAAGTCCCTTAAAAATTTTCCAATTTTTGTCCCAATTCTTCCCATTCCCATTGAAACTTTTCAAATCCCTCTCAAAATTGTTGAAATTCTCTTGAAGCTTTTAAAATTCTCTCTAGAATTTTCAAAATCCATGTCCACATGTTTACAATATCACATAAAAAAATGGCTAAAATTCCACTTGAAATTTTTTCAAAGTCCCTTAAAAATTTTCCAATTTTTGTCCCAATTCTTCCCATTCCCATTGAAACTTTTCAAATCCCTCTCCAAATTGTTGAAATTCTCTTGAAGCTTTTAAAATTCTCTCCAGAATTTTCAAAATCCATGTCCACATGTTTACAATTTCACGTCAAAAAATGGCTAAAATTCCAGGTGAAATTTTTTCAAAGTCCCTTAAAAATTTTCCAATTTTTGTCCCAATTCTTCCCATTCCCATTGAAACTTTTCAAATCCCTCTCCAAATTGTTGAAATTCTCTTGAAGCTTTTAAAATTCTCTCCAGAATTTTCAAAATCCATGTCCACATGTTTACAATTTCACGTCAAAAATGCTAAAATTCCAGTTGAAATTTTTTCAAAGTCCCTTAAAAATTTTCCAATTTTTGTCCCAATTCTTCCCATTCCCATTGAAACTTTTCAAATCCCTCTCCAAATTGTTGAAATTCTCTTCAAGCTTTTAAAATTCTCTCTAGAATTTTCAAAATCCATGTCCACATGTTTACAATTTCACGTCAAAAAATGGCTAAAATTCCAGTTGAAATTTTTTCAAAGTCCCTTAAAAGTTTTCCAATTTTTGTCCCAATTCTTCCCATTCCCATTGAAACTTTTCAAATCCCTCTCAAAATTGTTGAAATTCTCTTGAAGCTTTTAAAATTCTCTCTAGAATTTTCAAAATCCATGTCCACATGTTTACAATATCACATAAAAAAATGGCTAAAATTCCAGTTGAACATTTTTCAAAGTCCCTTAAAAATTTTCCAATTTTTGTCCCAATTCTTCCCATTCCCATTGAAACTTTTCAAATCTCTCTCAAAATTGTTGAAATTCTTTTGAAGCTTTTAAAATTCTCTCTAGAATTTTCAAAATCCATGTCCACATGTTTACAATTTCACGTCAAAAATGCTAAAATTCCAGCTGAAATTTTTTCAAAGTCCCTTAAAAATTTTCCAATTTTTGTCCCAATTCTTCCCATTCCCATTGAAACTTTTCAAATCCCTCTCAAAATTGTTGAAATTCTCTTGAAGCTTTTAAAATTCTCTCTAGAATTTTCAAAATCCATGTCCACATGTTTACAATTTCACGTCAAAAAATGGCCAAAATTCCAGTTGAAATTTTTTCAAAGTCCCTGAAAAATTTTCCAATTTTTGTCCCAATTCTTCCCATTCCCATTGAAACTTTTCAAATCCCTCTCAAAATTGTTGAAATTCTCTTGAAGCTTTTAAAATTCTCTCCAGAATTTTCAAAATCCATGTCCACATGTTTACAATTTCACGTCAAAAAATGGCTAAAATTCCAGTTGAAATGTTTTCAAAGTCCCTTAAAAATTTTCCAATTTTTGTCCCAATTCTTCCCATTCCCATTGAAACTTTTCAAATCCCTCTCCAAATTGTTGAAATTCTCTTGAAGCTTTTAAAATTCTCTCCAGAATTTTCAAAATCCATGTCCACATGTTTACAATTGCACGTCAAAAAATGGCTAAAATTCCAGTTGAAATGTTTTCAAAGTCCCTTAAAAATTTTCCAATTTTTGTCCCAATTCTTCCTATTCCCCTTAGAACTTTTCAAATCCCTCTCCAAATTGTTGAAATTCTCTTGAAGCTTTTAAAATTCTCTCTAGAATTTTCAAAATCCATGTCCACATGTTTACAATTTCACGTCAAAAAAATGGCTAAAATTCCAGTTGAAATTTTTTCAAAGTCCCTTAAAAATTTTCCAATTTTTGTCCCAATTCTTCCCATTCCCATTGAAACTTTTCAAATCCCTCTCCAAATTGTTGAAATTCTCTTGAAGCTTTTAAAATTCTCTCTAGAATTTTCAAAATCCATGTCCACATGTTTACAATTTCACGTCAAAAAATGGCTAAAATTCCAGTTGAAATTTTTTCAAAGTCCCTTAAAAATTTTCCAATTTTTGTCCCAATTCTTCCCATTCCCATTGAAACTTTTCACATCCCTCTCAAAATTGTTGAAATTCTCTTGAAGCTTTTAAAATTCTCTCTAGAATTTTCAAAATCCATGTCCACATGTTTACAATTTCACGTCAAAAAATGGCTGAAATTCCAGTTGAAATTTTTTCAAAGTCCCTTAAAAATTTTCCAATTTTTGTCCCAATTCTTCCCATTCCCATTGAAACTTTTCAAATCCCTCTCCAAATTGTTGAAATTCTCTTGAAGCTTTTAAAATTCTCTCCAGAATTTTCAAAATCCATGTCCACATGTTTACAATTGCACGTCAAAAAATGGCTAAAATTCCAGTTGAAATTTTTTCAAAGTCCCTTAAAAATTTTCCAATTTTTGTCCCAATTCTTCCCATTCCCCTTGAAACTTTTCAAATCCCTCTCCAAATTGTTGAAATTCTCTTGAAGCTTTTAAAATTCTCTCCAGAATTTTCAAAATCCATGTCCACATGTTTACAATTTCACGTCAAAAAATGGCTAAAATTCCAGTTGAAATTTTTTCAAAGTTCCTTAAAAATTTTCCGATTTTCATCTCAATTCTTCCCATTCCCATTGAAACTTTTCAAATCCCTCTCCAAATTGTTGAAATTCTCTTGAAGCTTTTAAAATTCTCTCTAGAATTTTCAAAATCCATGTCCACATGTTTACAATTTCACGTCAAAAAATGGCTAAAATTCCAGTTGAAATGTTTTCAAAGTCCCTTAAAAATTTTCCAATTTTTGTCCCAATTCTTCCCATTCCCATTGAAACTTTTCAAATCCCTCTCCAAATTGTTGAAATTCTCTTGAAGCTTTTAAAATTCTCTCTAGAATTTTCAAAATCCATGTCCACATGTTTACAATTTCACGTCAAAAAATGGCTAAAATTCCAGTTGAAATTTTTTCAAAGTCCCTTAAAAATTTTCCAATTTTTGTCCCAATTCTTCCCATTCCCATTGAAACTTTTCAAATCCCTCTCCAAATTGTTGAAATTCTCTTGAAGCTTTTAAAATTCTCTCTAGAATTTTCAAAATCCATGTCCACATGTTTACAATTTCACGTCAAAAAATGGCTAAAATTCCAGTTGAAATTTTTTCAAAGTCCCTGAAAAATTTTCCAATTTTTGTCCCAATTCTTCCCATTCCCATTGAAACTTTTCAAATCCCTCTCCAAATTGTTGAAATTCTCTTGAAGCTTTTAAAATTCTCTCTAGAATTTTCAAAATCCATGTCCACATCTTTACAATTTCACGTCAAAAAATGGCTGAAATTCCAGTTGAAATTTTTTCAAAGTCCCTGAAAAATTTTCCAATTTTTGTCCCAATTCTTCCCATTCCCATTGAAACTTTTCAAATCCCTCTCAAAATTGTTGAAATTCTCTTGAAGCTTTTAAAATTCTCTCTAGAATTTTCAAAATCCATGTCCACATGTTTACAATTGCACGTCAAAAAATGGCTAAAATTCCAGTTGAAATTTTTTCAAAGTCCCTGAAAAATTTTCCAATTTTTGTCCCAATTCTTCCCATTCCCCTTGAAACTTTTCAAATCCCTCTCCAAATTGTTGAAATTCTCTTGAAGCTTTTAAAATTCTCTCCAGAATTTTCAAAATCCATGTCCACATGTTTACAATTTCACGTCAAAAAATGGCTAAAATTCCAGTTGAAATGTTTTCAAAGTCCCTTAAAAATTTTCCAATTTTTGTCCCAATTATTCCCATTCCCATTGAAACTTTTCAAATCCCTCTCCAAATTGTTGAAATTCTCTTGAAGCTTTTAAAATTCTCTCTAGAATTTTCAAAATCCATGTCCACATGTTTACAATTTCACGTCAAAAAATGGCTAAAATTCCAGTTGAAATTTTTTCAAAGTCCCTGAAAAATTTTCCAATTTTTGTCCCAATTCTTCCCATTCCCATTGAAACTTTTCAAATCCCTCTCAACATTGTTGAAATTCTCTTGAAGCTTTTAAAATTCTCTCTAGAATTTTCAAAATCCATGTCCACATGTTTACAATTTCACGTCAAAAAATGGCTAAAATTCCAGTTGAAATTTTTTCAAAGTCCCTTAAAAATTTTCCAATTTTTGTCCCAATTCTTCCCATTCCCATTGAAACTTTTCAAATCCCTCTCAACATTGTTGAAATTCTCTTGAAGCTTTTAAAATTCTCTCTAGAATTTTCAAAATCCATGTCCACATGTTTACAATTTCACGTCAAAAAATGGCTGAAATTCCAGTTGAAATTTTTTCAAAGTCCCTGAAAAATTTTCCAATTTTTGTCCCAATTCTTCCCATTCCCATTGAAACTTTTCAAATCCCTCTCCAAATTGTTGAAATTCTCTTGAAGCTTTTAAAATTCTCTCCAGAATTTTCAAAATCCATGTCCACATGTTTACAATTGCACGTCAAAAAATGGCTAAAATTCCAGTTGAAATTTTTTCAAAGTCCCTTAAAAATTTTCCAATTTTTGTCCCAATTCTTCCCATTCCCCTTGAAACTTTTCAAATCCCTCTCCAAATTGTTGAAATTCTCTTGAAGCTTTTAAAATTCTCTCCGGAATTTTCAAAATCCATGTCCACATGTTTACAATTTCACGTCAAAAAATGGCTAAAATTCCAGTTGAAATTTTTTCAAAGTTCCTTAAAAATTTTCCAATTTTCATCCCAATTCTTCCCATTCCCATTGAAACTTTTCAAATCCCTCTCCAAATGGTTGAAATTCTCTTGAAGCTTTTAAAATTCTCTCTAGAATTTTCAAAATCCATGTCCACATGTTTACAATTTCACGTCAAAAAATGGCTGAAATTCCAGTTGAAATTTTTTCAAAGTCCCTGAAAAATTTTCCAATTTTTGTCCCAATTCTTCCCATTCCCATTGAAACTTTTCAAATCCCTCTCAAAATTGTTGAAATTCTCTTGAAGCTTTTAAAATTCTCTCCAGAATTTTCAAAATCCATGTCCACATGTTTACAATTGCACGTCAAAAAATGGCTAAAATTCCAGTTGAAATGTTTTCAAAGTCCCTTAAAAATTTTCCAATTTTTGTCCCAATTCTTCCCATTCCCCTTAGAACTTTTCAAATCCCTCTCCAAATTGTTGAAATTCTCTTGAAGCTTTTAAAATTCTCTCTAGAATTTTAAAAATCCATGTCCACATGTTTACAATTTCACGTCAAAAAAATGGCTAAAATTCCAGTTGAAATTTTTTCAAAGTCCCTTAAAAATTTTCCAATTTTTGTCCCAATTCTTCCCATTCCCATTGAAACTTTTCAAATCCCTCTCCAAATTGTTGAAATTCTCTTGAAGCTTTTAAAATTCTCTCTAGAATTTTCAAAATCCATGTCCACATGTTTACAATTTCACGTCAAAAAATGGCTAAAATTCCAGTTGAAATTTTTTCAAAGTCCCTTAAAAATTTTCCAATTTTTGTCCCAATTCTTCCCATTCCCATTGAAACTTTTCAAATCCCTCTCAAAATTGTTGAAATTCTCTTGAAGCTTTTAAAATTCTCTCTAGAATTTTCAAAATCCATGTCCACATGTTTACAATTTCACGTCAAAAAATGGCTAAAATTCCAGTTGAAATTTTTTCAAAGTCCCTTAAAAATTTTCCAATTTTTGTCCCAATTCTTCCCATTCCCATTGAAACTTTTCAAATCCCTCTCCAAATTGTTGAAATTCTCTTGAAGCTTTTAAAATTCTCTCTAGAATTTTCAAAATCCATGTCCACATGTTTACAATTTCACGTCAAAAAAGGGCTAAAATTCCAGTTGAAATTTTTTCAAAGTCCCTTAAAAATTTTCCAATTTTTGTCCCAATTCTTCCCATTCCCATTGAAACTTTTCAAATCCCTCTCCAAATTGTTGAAATTCTCTTGAAGCTTTTAAAATTCTCTCTAGAATTTTCAAAATCCATGTCCACATGTTTACAATTTCACGTCAAAAAATGGCTGAAATTCCAGTTGAAATTTTTTCAAAGTCCCTTCAAAATTTTCCAATTTTTGTCCCAATTCTTCCCATTCCCATTGAAACTTTTCAAATCCCTCTCCAAATTGTTGAAATTCTCTTGAAGCTTTTAAAATTCTCTCTAGAATTTTAAAAATCCATGTCCACATGTTTACAATTGCACGTCAAAAAATGGCTAAAATTCCAGTTGAAATTTTTTCAAAGTCCCTTAAAAATTTTCCAATTTTTGTCCCAATTCTTCCCATTCCCCTTGAAACTTTTCAAATCCCTCTCCAAATTGTTGAAATTCTCTTGAAGCTTTTAAAATTCTCTCCAGAATTTTCAAAATCCATGTCCACATGTTTACAATTTCACGTCAAAAAATGGCTAAAATTCCAGTTGAAATGTTTTCAAAGTTCCTTAAAAATTTTCCAATTTTCGTCCCAATTCTTCCCATTCCCATTGAAACTTTTCAAATCCCTCTCCAAATTGTTGAAATTCTCTTGAAGCTTTTAAAATTCTCTCTAGAATTTTCAAAATCCATGTCCACAAATTTTCAAAATCCATGTCCACATGTTTACAATATCACATAAAAAAATGGCTAAATCAGTTCTTAAAAATTTTCCAATTTTTGTCCCAATTCTTCCCATTCCCATTGAAACTTTTCAAATCCCTCTCAAAATTGTTGAAATTCTCTTGAAGCTTTAAAATTCTCTCTAGAATTTTCAAAATCCATGTCCACATGTTTACAATATCACGTCAAAAAATGGCTAAAATTCCAGTTGAAATTTTTTCAAAGTCCCTTAAAAATTTTCCAATTTTTGTCCCAATTCTTCCCATTCCCATTGAAACTTTTCACATCCCTCTCAAAATTGTTGAAATTCTCTTGAAGCTTTTAAAATTCTCTCCAGAATTTCAAAATCCATGTCCACATGTTTACAATTTCACGTCAAAAAATGGCTGAAATTCCAGTTGAAATTTTTTCAAAGTCCCTGAAAAATTTTCCAATTTTTGTCCCAATTCTTCCCATTCCCATTGAAACTTTTCAAATCCCTCTCAAAATTGTTGAAATTCTCTTGAAGCTTTTAAAATTCTCTCCAGAATTTTCAAAATCCATGTCCACATGTTTACAATTGCACGTCAAAAAATGGCTAAAATTCCAGTTGAAATGTTTTCAAAGTCCCTTAAAAATTTTCCAATTTTTGTCCCAATTCTTCCCATTCCCCTTAGAACTTTTCAAATCCCTCTCCAAATTGTTGAAATTCTCTTGAAGCTTTTAAAATTCTCTCTAGAATTTTAAAAATCCATGTCCACATGTTTACAATTTCACGTCAAAAAAATGGCTAAAATTCCAGTTGAAATTTTTTCAAAGTCCCTTAAAAATTTTCCAATTTTTGTCCCAATTCTTCCCATTCCCATTGAAACTTTTCAAATCCCTCTCCAAATTGTTGAAATTCTCTTGAAGCTTTTAAAATTCTCTCTAGAATTTTCAAAATCCATGTCCACATGTTTACAATTTCACGTCAAAAAATGGCTAAAATTCCAGTTGAAATTTTTTCAAAGTCCCTTAAAAATTTTCCAATTTTTGTCCCAATTCTTCCCATTCCCATTGAAACTTTTCAAATCCCTCTCAAAATTGTTGAAATTCTCTTGAAGCTTTTAAAATTCTCTCTAGAATTTTCAAAATCCATGTCCACATGTTTACAATTTCACGTCAAAAAATGGCTAAAATTCCAGTTGAAATTTTTTCAAAGTCCCTTAAAAATTTTCCAATTTTTGTCCCAATTCTTCCCATTCCCATTGAAACTTTTCAAATCCCTCTCCAAATTGTTGAAATTCTCTTGAAGCTTTTAAAATTCTCTCTAGAATTTTCAAAATCCATGTCCACATGTTTACAATTTCACGTCAAAAAAGGGCTAAAATTCCAGTTGAAATTTTTTCAAAGTCCCTTAAAAATTTTCCAATTTTTGTCCCAATTCTTCCCATTCCCATTGAAACTTTTCAAATCCCTCTCCAAATTGTTGAAATTCTCTTGAAGCTTTTAAAATTCTCTCTAGAATTTTCAAAATCCATGTCCACATGTTTACAATTTCACGTCAAAAAATGGCTGAAATTCCAGTTGAAATTTTTTCAAAGTCCCTGAAAAATTTTCCAATTTTTGTCCCAATTCTTCCCATTCCCATTGAAACTTTTCAAATCCCTCTCCAAATTGTTGAAATTCTCTTGAAGCTTTTAAAATTCTCTCTAGAATTTTCAAAATCCATGTCCACATGTTTACAATTGCACGTCAAAAAATGGCTAAAATTCCAGTTGAAATTTTTTCAAAGTCCCTTAAAAATTTTCCAATTTTTGTCCCAATTCTTCCCATTCCCCTTGAAACTTTTCAAATCCCTCTCCAAATTGTTGAAATTCTCTTGAAGCTTTTAAAATTCTCTCCAGAATTTTCAAAATCCATGTCCACATGTTTACAATTTCACGTCAAAAAATGGCTAAAATTCCAGTTGAAATGTTTTCAAAGTTCCTTAAAAATTTTCCAATTTTCGTCCCAATTCTTCCCATTCCCATTGAAACTTTTCAAATCCCTCTCCAAATTGTTGAAATTCTCTTGAAGCTTTTAAAATTCTCTCTAGAATTTTCAAAATCCATGTCCACATGTTTACAATATCACATAAAAAAATGGCTAAAATTCCAGTTGAACATTTTTCAAAGTCCCTTAAAAATTTTCCAATTTTTGTCCCAATTCTTCCCATTCCCATTGAAACTTTTCAAATCCCTCTCAAAATTGTTGAAATTCTCTTGAAGCTTTTAAAATTCTCTCTAGAATTTTCAAAATCCATGTCCACATGTTTACAATATCACGTCAAAAAATGGCTAAAATTCCAGTTGAAATTTTTTCAAAGTCCCTTAAAAATTTTCCAATTTTTGTCCCAATTCTTCCCATTCCCATTGAAACTTTCACATCCCTCTCAAAATTGTTGAAATTCTCTTGAAGCTTTTAAAATTCTCTCCAGAATTTTCAAAATCCATGTCCACATGTTTACAATTTCACGTCAAAAAATGGCTGAAATTCCAGTTGAAATTTTTTCAAAGTCCCTTAAAAATTTTCCAATTTTTGTCCCAATTCTTCCCATTCCCATTGAAACTTTTCAAATCCCTCTCAAAATTGTTGAAATTCTGTTGAAGCTTTTAAAATTCTCTCTAGAATTTTCAAAATCCATGTCCACATGTTTACAATTTCACGTCAAAAAATGGCTAAAATTCCAGTTGAAATTTTTTCAAAGTCCCTTAAAAATTTTCCAATTTTTGTCCCAATTCTTCCCATTCCATTGAAACTTTTCAAATCCCTCTCCAAATTGTTGAAATTCTCTTGAAGCTTTTAAAATTCTCTCTAGAATTTTCAAAATCCATGTCCACATGTTTACAATTTCACGTCAAAAAATGGCTAAAATTCCAGTTGAAATTTTTTCAAAGTCCCTTAAAAATTTTCCAATTTTTGTCCCAATTCTTCCCATTCCCATTGAAACTTTTCAAATCCCTCTCCAAATTGTTGAAATTCTCTTGAAGCTTTTAAAATTCTCTCTAGAATTTTCAAAATCCATGTCCACATGTTTACAATTTCACGTCAAAAAATGGCTGAAATTCCAGTTGAAATTTTTTCAAAGTCCCTGAAAAATTTTCCAATTTTTGTCCCAATTCTTCCCATTCCCATTGAAACTTTTCAAATCCCTCTCAAAATTGTTGAAATTCTCTTGAAGCTTTTAAAATTCTCTCCAGAATTTTCAAAATCCATGTCCACATGTTTACAATTGCACGTCAAAAAATGGCTAAAATTCCAGTTGAAATTTTTTCAAAGTCCCTTAAAAATTTTCCAATTTTTGTCCCAATTCTTCCCATTCCCCTTGAAACTTTTCAAATCCCTCTCCAAATTGTTGAAATTCTCTTGAAGCTTTTAAAATTCTCTCCAGAATTTTCAAAATCCATGTCCACGTGTTTACAATTTCACGTCAAAATGGCTAAAATTCCAGTTGAAATTTTTTCAAAGTCCCTTAAAAATTTTCCAATTTTTGTCCCAATTCTTCCCATTCCCATTGAAACTTTTCAAATCCCTCTCCAAATTGTTGAAATTCTCTTGAAGATTTTAATATTCTCTCTAGAATTTTCAAAATCCATGTCCACGTGTTTACAATTTCACGTCAAAAAATGGCTAAAATTCCAGTTGAAATGTTTTCAAAGTCCCTTAAAAATTTTCCAATTTTTGTCCCAATTCTTCCCAATCCCATTGAAACTTTTCAAATCCCTCTCCAAATTGTTGAAATTCTCTTGAAGCTTTTAAAATTCTCTCTAGAATTTTCAAAATCCATGTCCACGTGTTTACAATTTCACGTCAAAAAATGGCTAAAATTCCAGTTGAAATTTTTTCAAAGTCCCTTAAAAATTTTCCAATTTTTGTCCCAATTCTTCCCATTCCCATTGAAACTTTTCAAATCCCTCTCCAAATTGTTGAAATTCTCTTGAAGCTTTTAAAATTCTCTCTAGAATTTTCAAAATCCATGTCCACATGTTTACAATTTCACGTCAAAAAATGGCTAAAATTCCAGTTGAAATTTTTTCAAAGTCCCTTAAAAATTTTCCAATTTTTGTCCCAATTCTTCCCATTCCCATTGAAACTTTTCAAATCCCTCTCCAAATTGTTGAAATTCTCTTGAAGCTTTTAAAATTCTCTCTAGAATTTTCAAAATCCATGTCCACATGTTTACAATTTCACGTCAAAAAATGGCTAAAATTCCAGTTGAAATTTTTTCAAAGTCCCTTAAAAATTTTCCAATTTTTGTCCCAATTCTTCCCATTCCCATTGAAACTTTTCAAATCCCTCTCCAAATTGTTGAAATTCTCTTGAAGCTTTTAAAATTCTCTCTAGAATTTTCAAAATCCATGTCCACATGTTTACAATTTCACATAAAAAAATGGCTAAAATTCCAGTTGAAATTTTTTCAAAGTCCCTTAAAAATTTTCCAATTTTTGTCCCAATTCTTCCCATTCCCATTGAAACTTTTCAAATCCCTCTCCAAATTGTTGAAATTCTCTTGAAGATTTTAAAATTCTCTCTAGAATTTTCAAAATCCATGTCCACGTGTTTACAATTTCACGTCAAAAAATGGCTAAAATTCCAGTTGAAATTTTTTCAAAGTCCCTGAAAAATTTTCCAATTTTTGTCCCAATTCTTCCCATTCCCATTGAAACTTTTCAAATCCCTCTCCAAATTGTTGAAATTCTCTTGAAGCTATTAAATTCTCTCTAGAATTTTCAAAATCCATGTCCACATGTTTACAATGTCATGTAAAAATTTGCTAAAATTCCAGTTGAAATTTTTTCAAAGTCCCTGAAAAATTTTCCAATTTTTGTCCCAATTCTTCCCATTCCCATTGAAACTTTTCAAATCCCTCTCCAAATTGTTGAAATTCTCTTGAAGCTATTAAATTCTCTCTAGAATTTTCAAAATCCATGTCCACATGTTTACAATGTCATGTAAAAATTTGCTAAAATTCCAGTTGAAATTTTTTCAAAGTCCCTTAAAAATTTTCCAATTTTTGTCCCAATTCTTCCCATTCCCATTGAAACTTTTCAAATCCCTCTCCAAATTGTTGAAATTCTCTTGAAGCTTTTAAAATTCTCTCTAGAATTCTCAAAATCCATGTCCACATGTTTACAATTTCACGTCAAAAAATGGCTAAAATTCCAGTTGAAATTTTTTCAAAGTCCCTTAAAAATTTTCCAATTTTTGTCCCTATTCTTCCCATTCCCATTGAAACTTTTCAAATCCCTCTCCAAATTGTTGAAATTCTCTTGAAGCTTTTAAAATTCTCTCTAGAATTTTCAAAATCCATGTCCACATGTTTACAATTTCACGTCAAAAAATGGCTAAAATTCCAGTTGAAATTTTTTCAAAGTCCCTGAAAAATTTTCCAATTTTTGTCCCAATTCTTCCCATTCCCATTGAAACTTTTCAAATCCCTCTCAAAATTGTTGAAATTCTCTTGAAGCTTTTAAAATTCTCTCTAGAATTTTCAAAATCCATGTCCACATGTTTACAATGTCATGTAAAAATTTGCTAAAATTCCAGGTGAAATTTTTTCAAAGTCCCTGAAAAATTTTCCAATTTTTGTCCCAATTCTTCCCATTCCCATTGAAACTTTTCAAATCCCTCTCAAAATTGTTGAAATTCTCTTGAAGCTTTTAAAATTCTCTCTAGAATTCTCAAAATCCATGTCCACATGTTTACAATTTCACGTCAAAAAATGGCTAAAATTCCAGTTGAAATTTTTTCAAAGTCCCTGAAAAATTTTCCAATTTTTGTCCCAATTCTTCCCATTCCCATTGAAACTTTTCAAATCCCTCTCCAAATTGTTGAAATTCTCTTGAAGCTTTTAAAATTCTCTCTAGAATTTTCAAAATCCATGTCCACATGTTTACAATTTCACGTCAAAAAATGGCTAAAATTCCAGTTGAAATTTTTTCAAAGTCCCTGAAAAATTTTCCAATTTTTGTCCCAATTCTTCCCATTCCCATTGAAACTTTTCAAATCCCTCTCAAAATTGTTGAAATTCTCTTGAAGCTTTTAAAATTCTCTCTAGAATTTTCAAAATCCATGTCCACATGTTTACAATTTCACGTCAAAAAATGGCTAAAATTCCAGTTGAAATTTTTTCAAAGTCCCTGAAAAATTTTCCAATTTTTGTCCCAATTCTTCCCATTCCCATTGAAACTTTTCAAATCCCTCTCCAAATTGTTGAAATTCTCTTGAAGCTTTTAAAATTCTCTCTAGAATTTTCAAAATCCATGTCCACATGTTTACAATTTCACGTCAAAAAATGGCTAAAATTCCAGTTGAAATTTTTTCAAAGTCCCTTAAAATTTTCCAATTTTTGTCCCAATTCTTCCCATTCCCATTGAAACTTTTCAAATCCCTCTCCAAATTGTTGAAATTCTGTTGAAGCTTTTAAAATTCTCTCTAGAATTTTCAAAATCCATGTCCACATGTTTACAATTTCACGTCAAAAAATGGCTAAAATTCCAGTTGAAATTTTTTCAAAGTCCCTGAAAAATTTTCCAATTTTTGTCCCAATTCTTCCCATTCCCATTGAAACTTTTCAAATCCCTCTCCAAATTGTTGAAATTCTCTTGAAGCTTTTAAAATTCTCTCTAGAATTTTCAAAATCCATGTCCACATGTTTACAATTTCACGTCAAAAAATGGCTAAAATTCCAGTTGAAATTTTTTCAAAGTCCCTGAAAAATTTTCCAATTTTTGTCCCAATTCTTCCCATTCCCATTGAAACTTTTCAAATCCCTCTCCAAATTGTTGAAATTCTCTTGAAGCTTTTAAAATTCTCTCTAGAATTTTCAAAATCCATGTCCACGTGTTTACAATTTCACGTCAAAAAATGGCTAAAATTCCAGTTGAAATTTTTTCAAAGTCCCTTAAAAATTTTCCAATTTTTGTCCCAATTCTTCCCATTCCCATTGAAACTTTTCAAATCCCTCTCCAAATTGTTGAAATTCTCTTGAAGCTATTAAATTCTCTCTAGAATTTTCAAAATCCATGTCCACATGTTTACAATGTCATGTAAAAATTTGCTAAAATTCCAGTTGAAATTTTTTCAAAGTCCCTTAAAAATTTTCCAATTTTTGTCCCAATTCTTCCCATTCCCATTGAAACTTTTCAAATCCCTCTCCAAATTGTTGAAATTCTCTTGAAGCTTTTAAAATTCTCTCTAGAATTCTCAAAATCCATGTCCACATGTTTACAATTTCACGTCAAAAAATGGCTAAAATTCCAGTTGAAATTTTTTCAAAGTCCCTTAAAAATTTTCCAATTTTTGTCCCTATTCTTCCCATTCCCATTGAAACTTTTCAAATCCCTCTCAAAATTGTTGAAATTCTCTTGAAGCTTTTAAAATTCTCTCTAGAATTTTCAAAATCCATGTCCACATGTTTACAATTTCACGTCAAAAAATGGCTAAAATTCCAGTTGAAATTTTTTCAAAGTCCCTGAAAAATTTTCCAATTTTTGTCCCAATTCTTCCCATTCCCATTGAAACTTTTCAAATCCCTCTCCAAATTGTTGAAATTCTCTTGAAGCTTTTAAAATTCTCTCTAGAATTTTCAAAATCCATGTCCACATGTTTACAATTTCACGTCAAAAAATGGCTAAAATTCCAGTTGAAATTTTTTCAAAGTCCCTTAAAAATTTTCCAATTTTTGTCCCAATTCTTCCCATTCCCATTGAAACTTTTCAAATCCCTCTCCAAATTGTTGAAATTCTCTTGAAGCTTTTAAAATTCTCTCTAGAATTTTCAAAATCCATGTCCACATGTTTACAATGTCATGTAAAAATTTGCTAAAATTCCAGGTGAAATTTTTTCAAAGTCCCTGAAAAATTTTCCAATTTTTGTCCCAATTCTTCCCATTCCCATTGAAACTTTTCAAATCCCTCTCCAAATTGTTGAAATTCTCTTGAAGCTTTTAAAATTCTCTCTAGAATTCTCAAAATCCATGTCCACATGTTTACAATTTCACGTCAAAAAATGGCTAAAATTCCAGTTGAAATTTTTTCAAAGTCCCTGAAAGATTTTCCAATTTTTGTCCCAATTCTTCCCATTCCCATTGAAACTTTTCAAATCCCTCTCCAAATTGTTGAAATTCTCTTGAAGCTTTTAAAATTCTCTCTAGAATTTTCAAAATCCATGTCCACATGTTTACAATTTCACGTCAAAAAATGGCTAAAATTCCAGTTGAAATTTTTTCAAAGTCCCTGAAAAATTTTCCAATTTTTGTCCCAATTCTTCCATTCCCATTGAAACTTTTCAAATCCCTCTCCAAATTGTTGAAATTCTCTTGAAGCTTTTAAAATTCTCTCTAGAATTTTCAAAATCCATGTCCACATGTTTACAATTTCACGTCAAAAAATGGCTAAAATTCCAGTTGAAATTTTTTCAAAGTCCCTGAAAAATTTTCCAATTTTTGTCCCAATTCTTCCCATTCCCATTGAAACTTTTCAAATCCCTCTCCAAATTGTTGAAATTCTCTTGAAGCTTTTAAAAATTCTCTCTAGAATTTTCAAAATCCATGTCCACATGTTTACAATTTCACGTCAAAAAATGGCTAAAATTCCAGTTGAAATTTTTTCAAAGTCCCTTAAAATTTTCCAATTTTTGTCCCAATTCTTCCCATTCCCATTGAAACTTTTCAAATCCCTCTCCAAATTGTTGAAATTCTGTTGAAGCTTTTAAAATTCTCTCTAGAATTTTCAAAATCCACTTCAACATGTTTACAATTTCACGTCAAAATTGCTAAAATTCCAGTTGAAATGTTTTCAAAGTCCCTGAAAAATTTTACAGTTTTTGTCCCAATTCTTCCCATTCCCATTGAAACTTTTCAAATCCCTCTCAAAATTGTTGAAATTCTGTTGAAGCTTTTAAAATTCTCTCTAGAATTTTCAAAATCCATGTCCACATGTTTACAATTTCACGTCAAAATTGCTAAAATTCCAGTTGAAATTTTTTCAAAGTCCCTGAAAAATTTTCCAATTTTCGTCCCAATTCTTCCCATTCCCATTGAAACTTTTCAAATCCCTCTCAAAACGGTTGGAACCCTGATGAAGCTTTTAAAATTCTCTCTAAAATTTTCCAAATCCACTTCAAGACGTTTACAATTTCACGTCAAAATTGCTAAAATTCCAGTTGAAATTTTTTCAAAGTCCCTTCATAATTTTCCAATATTCGTCCCAATTCTTCCCATTCCCATTGAAACTTTTCAAATCCCTCTCAACATTGTTGAAATCCTATATAAGTTTGAAATTCTCTATAGAATTTTGAATATCCACATCCATATCTTTGCAATTTCACGTCAAAACAGCTAAAATTCCAGTTGTAATGTTATCAAAGTCCCTAAAAAATTTTCTACTTTTCGTCCCAATTCTTCCCATTCCCATTGAAACTTTTCAAATCCCTCTCAAAATTGTTGAAATCCTGTTGAAAGATTGAAACGTCTCTCTAGAATTTTCCAAATCCATGTCCACATGTTTACAATTTCACGTCAAAATTGCTAAAATTCCAGTTGAAATTTTTTCACATCGCTCTGAAATTTTCCAATTTTTGTCCCAATTCTTCCCATTCCCATTGAAACTTTTCAAATCCCTCTCAACATTGTTGAAATCCTGTTGAAGCTTTTAAAATTCTCTCTAGAATTTTCCAAATCCATGTCCACATGTTTACAATTTCATGTCAAAATTGCTAAAATTCCAGTTGAAATTTTTTCAAAGTCCCTTAAAAATTTTCCAATTTTTGTCCCAATTCTTCCCATTCCCATTGAAACTTTTCAAATCCCTCTCCAAATTGTTGAAATTCTCTTGAAGCTTTTAAAATTCTATCTAGAATTTTCAAAATCCATGTCCACATGTTTACAATTTCACGTCAAAAAATGGCTAAAATTCCAGTTGAAATTTTTTCAAAGTCCCTTAAAAATTTTCCAATTTTTGTCCCAATTCTTCCCATTCCCATTGAAACTTTTCAAATCCCTCTCCAAATTGTTAAAATTCTCTTGAAGCTTTTAAAATTCTCTCTAGAATTTTCAAAATCCATGTCCACATGTTTACAATTTCACGTCAAAAAATGGCTAAAATTCCAGTTGAAATTTTTTCAAAGTCCCTGAAAAATTTTCCAATTTTTGTCCCAATTCTTCCCATTCCCATTGAAACTTTTCAAATCCCTCTCAAAATTGTTGAAATTCTCTTGAAGCTTTTAAAATTCTCTCTAGAATTTTCAAAATCCATGTCCACATGTTTACAATTTCACGTCAAAAAATGGCTAAAATTCCAGTTGAAATTTTTTCAAAGTCCCTTAAAAATTTTCCAATTTTTCTCCCA
This sequence comes from Streptopelia decaocto, assembly GCF_964273445.1. Lineage (NCBI taxonomy): Eukaryota > Metazoa > Chordata > Aves > Columbiformes > Columbidae > Streptopelia > Streptopelia decaocto. The sequence goes on along the minus strand of NW_028116663.1, from coordinate 502 downwards.
ATTCTTCCCATTCCCATTGAAACTTTTCAAATCCCTCTCCAAATTGTTGAAATTCTCTTGAAGCTTTTAAAATTCTCTCTAGAATTTTCAAAATCCATGTCCACATGTTTACAATTTCACGTCAAAAAATGGCTAAAATTCCAGTTGAAATTTTTTCAAAGTCCCTTAAAAATTTTCCAATTTTTGTCCCAATTCTTCCCATTCCCATTGAAACTTTTCAAATCCCTCTCAACATTGTTGAAATTCTCTTGAAGCTTTTAAAATTCTCTCTAGAATTTTCAAAATCCATGTCCACATGTTTACAATTTCACGTCAAAAAATGGCTAAAATTCCACTTGAAATTTTTTCAAAGTCCCTGAAAAATTTTCCAATTTTTGTCCCAATTCTTCCCATTCCCATTGAAACTTTTCAAATCCCTCTCAAAATTGTTGAAATTCTCTTGAAGCTTTTAAAATTCTCTCTAGAATTTTCAAAATCCATGTCCACATGTTTACAATTTCAC
>NW_028116664.1:0-26472 GCF_964273445.1 Streptopelia decaocto | reverse complement strand
GATTTTGAAAATTCTAGAGAGAATTTTAAAAGCTTTAACAGAATTTCTACAATTTTGAGAGGGATTTGAAAAGTTTCAATGGGAATGGGAAGAATTGGGACAAAATTGGAAAATTTTTAAGGGACTTTGAAAAAATTTCAACTGGAATTTTAGCATTTTTTTTACGTGAAATTGTAAACATGTGGCCATGGATTTTGAAAATTCTAGAGAGAATTTTAAAAGCTTCAAGAGAATTTCAACAATTTTGAGAGGGATTTGAAAAGTTTCAATGGGAATGGGAAGAATTGGGACAAAAATTGGAAAATTTTTCAGGGACTTTGAAAAAATTTCAACTGGAATTTTAGCCATTTTTTGACGTGAAATTGTAAACATGTGGCCATGGATTTTGAAAATTCTAGAGAGAATTTTAAAAGCTTCAAGAGAATTTCAACAATTTTGAGAGGGATTTGAAAAGTTTCAATGGGAATGGGAAGAATTGGGACAAAAATTGGAAAATTTTTAAGGGACTTTGAAAAAATTTCAACTGGAATTTTAGCCATTTTTTGACGTGAAATTGTAAACATGTTGAAGTGGATTTTGAAAATTCTAGAGAGAATTTTAAAAGCTTCAAGAGAATTTCAACAATTTTGAGAGGGATTTGAAAAGTTTCAATGGGAATGGGAAGAATTGGGACAAAAATTGGAAAATTTTGAAGGGACTTTGAAAAAATTTCAACTGGAATTTTAGCCATTTTGTTACGTGAAATTGTAAACATGTGGCCATGGATTTTGAAAATTCTAGAGAGAATTTTAAAAGCTTCAAGAGAATTTCAACAATTTTGAGAGGGATTTGAAAAGTTTCAATGGGAATGGGAAGAATTGGGACAAAAATTGGAAAATTTTTAAGGGACTTTGAAAAAATTTCAACCGGAATTTTAGCCATTTCTTGACGTGAAATTGTAAACATGTGGACATGGATTTTGAAAATTCTAGAGAGAATTTTAAAAGCTTCAAGAGAATTTCAACAATTTTGAGAGGGATTTGAAAAGTTTCAATGGGAATGGGAAGAATTGGGACAAAAATTGGAAAATTTTTAAGGGACTTGGAAAAAATTTCAACTGGAATTTTAGCAATTTTTTGACATGAAATTGTAAACATGTTGAAGTGGATTTTGAAAATTCTAGAGAGAATTTTAAAAGCTTCAAGAGAATTTCAACAATTTTGAGAGGGATTTGAAAAGTTTCAATGGGAATGGGAAGAATTGGGACAAAAATTGGAAAATTTTTAAGGGACTTTGAAAAAATTTCAACTGGAATTTTAGCCATTTTTTGACGTGAAATTGTAAACATGTGGACATGGATTTTGAAAATTCTAGAGAGAATTTTAAAAGCTTCAAGAGAATTTCAACAATTTTGAGAGGGATTTGAAAAGTTTCAATGGGAATGGGAAGAATTGGGACAAAAATTGGAAAATTTTTCAGGGACTTGGAAAAAATTTCAACTGGAATTTTAGCCATTTTTTGACGTGAAATTGTAAACATGTTCAAGTGGATTTTGAAAATTCTAGAGAGAATTTTAAAAGCTTCAAGAGAATTTCAACAATTTTGAGAGGGATTTGAAAAGTTTCAATGGGAATGGGAAGAATTGGGACAAAAATTGGAAAATTTTTAAGGGACTTTGAAAAAATTTCAAATGGAATTTTAGCCATTTTTTGACATGAAATTGTAAACATGTGGACATGGATTTTGAAAATTCTAGAGAGAATTTTAAAAGCTTTAACAGAATTTCTACAATTTTGAGAGGGATTTGAAAAGTTTCAATGGGAATGGGAAGAATTGGGACAAAAATTGGAAAATTTTTAAGGGACTTTGAAAAAATTTCAACTGGAATTTTAGCATTTTTTTTACGTGAAATTGTAAACATGTGGCCATGGATTTTGAAAATTCTAGAGAGAATTTTAAAAGCTTCAAGAGAATTTCAACAATTTTGAGAGGGATTTGAAAAGTTTCAATGGGAATGGGAAGAATTGGGACAAAAATTGGAAAATTTTTCAGGGACTTTGAAAAAATTTCAACTGGAATTTTAGCCATTTTTTGACGTGAAATTGTAAACATGTGGCCATGGATTTTGAAAATTCTAGAGAGAATTTTAAAAGCTTCAAGAGAATTTCAACAATTTTGAGAGGGATTTGAAAAGTTTCAATGGGAATGGGAAGAATTGGGACAAAAATTGGAAAATTTTTAAGGGACTTTGAAAAAATTTCAACTGGAATTTTAGCCATTTTTTGACGTGAAATTGTAAACATGTTGAAGTGGATTTTGAAAATTCTAGAGAGAATTTTAAAAGCTTCAAGAGAATTTCAACAATTTTGAGAGGGATTTGAAAAGTTTCAATGGGAATGGGAAGAATTGGGACAAAAATTGGAAAATTTTGAAGGGACTTTGAAAAAATTTCAACTGGAATTTTAGCCATTTTGTTACGTGAAATTGTAAACATGTGGCCATGGATTTTGAAAATTCTAGAGAGAATTTTAAAAGCTTCAAGAGAATTTCAACAATTTTGAGAGGGATTTGAAAAGTTTCAATGGGAATGGGAAGAATTGGGACAAAAATTGGAAAATTTTTAAGGGACTTTGAAAAAATTTCAACCGGAATTTTAGCCATTTCTTGACGTGAAATTGTAAACATGTGGACATGGATTTTGAAAATTCTAGAGAGAATTTTAAAAGCTTCAAGAGAATTTCAACAATTTTGAGAGGGATTTGAAAAGTTTCAATGGGAATGGGAAGAATTGGGACAAAAATTGGAAAATTTTTAAGGGACTTGGAAAAAATTTCAACTGGAATTTTAGCAATTTTTTGACATGAAATTGTAAACATGTTGAAGTGGATTTTGAAAATTCTAGAGAGAATTTTAAAAGCTTCAAGAGAATTTCAACAATTTTGAGAGGGATTTGAAAAGTTTCAATGGGAATGGGAAGAATTGGGACAAAAATTGGAAAATTTTTAAGGGACTTTGAAAAAATTTCAACTGGAATTTTAGCCATTTTTTGACGTGAAATTGTAAACATGTGGACATGGATTTTGAAAATTCTAGAGAGAATTTTAAAAGCTTCAAGAGAATTTCAACAATTTTGAGAGGGATTTGAAAAGTTTCAATGGGAATGGGAAGAATTGGGACAAAAATTGGAAAATTTTTAAGGGACTTTGAAAAAATTTCAACTGGAATTTTAGCCATTTTTTGACGTGAAATTGTAAACATGTGGACATGGATTTTGAAAATTCTAGAGAGAATTTTAAACGCTTCAAGAGAATTTCAACAATTTTGAGAGGGATTTGAAAAGTTTCAATGGGAATGGGAAGAATTGGGACAAAAATTGGAAAATTTTTAAGGGACTTTGAAAAAATTTCAACTGGAATTTTAGCCATTTTTTGACGTGAAATTGTAAACATGTGGACATGGATTTTGAAAATTCTAGAGAGAATTTTAAAAGCTTCAACAGAATTTCCACAATTTTGAGAGGGATTTGAAAAGTTTCAATGGGAATGGGAAGAATTGGGACAAAAATTGGAAATTTTTTAAGGGACATTGAAAAAATTTCAACTGGAATTTTAGCATTTTTTTTACGTGAAATTGTAAACATGTGGACATGGATTTTGAAAATTCTAGAGAGAATTTTAAAAGCTTTAACAGAATTTCAACAATTTTGAGAGGGATTTGAAAAGTTTCAATGGGAATGGGAAGAATTGGGACAAAAATTGGAAAATTTTTAAGGGACTTTGAAAAAATTTCAACTGGAATTTTAGCCATTTTTTGACGTGAAATTGTAAACATGTGGACATGGATTTTGAAAATTCTAGAGAGAATTTTAAACGCTTCAAGAGAATTTCAACAATTTTGAGAGGGATTTGAAAAGTTTCAATGGGAATGGGAAGAATTGGGACAAAAATTGGAAAATTTTTAAGGGACTTTGAAAAAATTTCAACTGGAATTTTAGCCATTTTTTGACGTGAAATTGTAAACATGTGGACATGGATTTTGAAAATTCTAGAGAGAATTTTAAAAGCTTCAACAGAATTTCCACAATTTTGAGAGGGATTTGAAAAGTTTCAATGGGAATGGGAAGAATTGGGACAAAAATTGGAAATTTTTTAAGGGACATTGAAAAAATTTCAACTGGAATTTTAGCCATTTTTTGACGTGAAATTGTAAACATGTGGACATGGATTTTGAAAATTCTAGAGAGAATTTTAAAAGCTTCAACAGAATTTCCACAATTTTGAGAGGGATTTGAAAAGTTTCAATGGGAATGGGAAGAATTGGGACAAAAATTGGAAAATTTTTAAGGGACTTTGAAAAAATTTCAACTGGAATTTTAGCCATTTTTTGACGTGAAATTGTAAACATGTGGACATGGATTTTGAAAATTCTAGAGAGAATTTTAAAAGCTTCAAGAGAATTTCAACAATTTTGAGAGGGATTTGAAAAGTTTCAATGGGAATGGGAAGAATTGGGACAAAAATTGGAAAATTTTGAAGGGACTTTGAAAAAATTTCAACTGGAATTTTAGCCATTTTTTGACGTGAAATTGTAAACATGTGGCCATGGATTTTGAAAATTCTAGAGAGAATTTTAAAAGCTTCAACAGAATTTCCACAATTTTGAGAGGGATTTGAAAAGTTTCAATGGGAATGGGAAGAATTGGGACAAAAATTGGAAAATAGATAAGGGACTTTGAAAAAATTTCAACTGGAATTTTAGCCATTTTTTGACGTGAAATTGTAAACATGTGGCCATGGATTTTGAAAATTCTAGAGAGAATTTTAAAAGCTTCAAGAGAATTTCAACAATTTTGAGAGGGATTTGAAAAGTTTCAATGGGAAAGGGAAGAATTGGGACAAAAATTGGAAAATTTTTAAGGGACTTTGAAAAAATTTCAACTGGAATTTTAGCCATTTTTTTATGTGAAATTGTAAACATGTGGACATGGATTTTGAAAATTCTAGAGAGAATTTTAAAAGCTTCAAGAGAATTTCCACAATTTTGAGAGGGATTTGAAAAGTTTCAATGGGAATGGGAAGAATTGGGACAAAAATTGGAAAATTTTTAAGGGACTTTGAAAAAATTTCAACTGGAATTTTAGCCATTTTTTGACGTGAAATTGTAAACATGTGGACATGGATTTTGAAAATTCTAGAGAGAATTTTAAAAGCTTCAACAGAATTTCAACAATTTTGAGAGGGATTTGAAAAGTTTCAATGGGAATGGGAAGAATTGGGACAAAAATTGGAAAATTGTTAAGGGACTTTGAAAAAATTTCAACTGGAATTTTAGCCATTTTGTTACGTGAAATTGTAAACATGTGGACATGGATTTTGAAAATTCTAGAGAGAATTTTAAAAGCTTCAAGAGAATTTCAACAATTTTGAGAGGGATTTGAAAAGTTTCAATGGGAATGGGAAGAATTGGGACAAAAATTGGAAAATTTTTAAGGGACTTGGAAAAAATTTCAACTGGAATTTTAGCCATTTTTTGACGTGAAGTTGTAAACATGTTGAAGTGGATTTTGAAAATTCTAGAGAGAATTTTAAAAGCTTCAAGAGAATTTCAACAATTTTGAGAGGGATTTGAAAAGTTTCAATGGGAATGGGAAGAATTGGGACAAAAATTGGAAAATTTTTAAGGGACTTTGAAAAAATTTCAACTGGAATTTTAGCAATTTTTTAATGTGAAATTGTAAACATGTGGCCATGGATTTTGAAAATTCTAGAGAGAATTTTAAAAGCTTCAAGAGAATTTCAACAATTTTGAGAGGGATTTGAAAAGTTTCAATGGGAAAGGGAAGAATTGGGACAAAAATTGGAAAATTTTTAAGGGACTTTGAAAAAATTTCAACTGGAATTTTAGCATTTTTTTTGCGTGAAATTGTAAACATGTGGACATGGATTTTGAAAATTCTAGAGAGAATTTTAAAAGCTTCAAGAGAATTTCAACAATTTTGAGAGGGATTTGAAAAGTTTCAATGGGAATGGGAAGAATTGGGACAAAAATTGGAAAATTTTTAAGGGACTTTGAAAAAATTTCAACTGGAATTTTAGCCATTTTTTGACGTGAAATTGTAAACATGTGGACATGGATTTTGAAAATTCTAGAGAGAATTTTAAAAGCTTCAAGAGAATTTCAACAATTTTGAGAGGGATTTGAAAAGTTTCAATGGGAATGGGAAGAATTGGGACAAAAATTGGAAAATTTTTAAGGGACTTTGAAAAATTTCAACTGGAATTTTAGCCATTTTTTGACGTGAAATTGTAAACCTGTGGCCATGGATTTTGAAAATTCTAGAGAGAATTTTAAAAGCTTCAACAGAATTTCAACACTTTTGAGAGGGATTTGAAAAGTTTCAATGGGAATGGGAAGAATTGGGACAAAAATTGGAAAATTTTTAAGGGACTTTGAAAAAATTTCAACTGGAATTTTAGCCATTTTTTGACGTGAAATTGTAAACATGTGGACATGGATTTTGAAAATTCTAGAGAGAATTTTAAAAGCTTCAACAGAATTTCAACAATTTTGAGAGGGATTTGAAAAGATTCAATGGGAAGGGAAGAATTGGGACAGAAATTGGAAAATTTTTAAGGGACTTTGAAAAACTTTCAACTGGAATTTTAGTAATTTTTTGACGTGAAATTGTAAACATGTGGCCATGGATTTTGAAAATTCTAGAGAGAATTTTAAAAGCTTCAAGAGAATTTCAACAATTTTGAGAGGGATTTGAAAAGTTTCAATGGGAATGGGAAGAATTGGGACAAAAATTGGAAAATTTTTAAGGGACTTTGAAAAAATTTCAACTGGAATTTTAGCCATTTTTTTATGTGAAATTGTAAACATGTGGACATGGATTTTGAAAATTCTAGAGAGAATTTTAAAAGCTTCAAGAGAATTTCAACAATTTTGAGAGGGATTTGAAAAGTTTCAATGGGAATGGGAAGAATTGGGACAAAAATTGGAAAATTTTTAAGGGACTTTGAAAAAATTTCAACTGGAATTTTAGCAATTTTTTGACGTGAAATTGTAAACATGTGGACATGGATTTTGAAAATTCTAGAGAGAATTTTAAAAGCTTCAACAGAATTTCCACAATTTTGAGAGGGATTTGAAAAGTTTCAATGGGAAAGGGAAGAATTGGGGCAAAAATTGGAAAATTTTTAAGGGACTTTGAAAAAATTTCAACTGGAATTTTAGCCATTTTTTTACGTGAAATTGTAAACATGTGGACATGGATTTTGAAAATTCTAGAGAGAATTTTAAAAGCTTCAAGAGAATTTCAACAATTTTGAGAGGGATTTGAAAAGTTTCAATGGGAATGGGAAGAATTGGGACAAAAATTGGAAAATTTTTAAGGGACTTTGAAAACATTTCAACTGGAATTTTAGCCATTTTTTGACGTGAAATTGTAAACATGTGGACATGGATTTTGAAAATTCTAGAGAGAATTTTAAAAGCTTCAAGAGAATTTCAACAATTTTGAGAGGGATTTGAAAAGTTTCAATGGGAATGGGAAGAATTGGGACAAAAATTGGAAAATTTTTAAGGGACTTGGAAAAAATTTCAACTGGAATTTTAGCCATTTTTTGACGTGAAATTGTAAACATGTGGACATGGATTTTGAAAATTCTAGAGAGAATTTTAAAAGCTTCAAGAGAATTTCAACAATTTTGAGAGGGATTTGAAAAGTTTCAATGGGAATGGGAAGAATTGGGACAAAAATTGGAAAATTTTTAAGGGACTTTGAAAAAATTTCAACTGGAATTTTAGCCATTTTTTTACGTGAAATTGTAAACATGTGGACATGGATTTTGAAAATTCTAGAGAGAATTTTAAAAGCTTCAACAGAATTTCAACAATTTTGAGAGGGATTTGAAAAGTTTCAATGGGAATGGGAAGAATTGGGACAAAAATTGGAAAATTTTTAAGGGACTTTGAAAAAATTTCAACTGGAATTTTAGCCATTTTTTTACGTGAAATTGTAAACATGTGGCCATGGATTTTGAAAATTCTAGAGAGAATTTTAAAAGCTTCAAGAGAATTTCAACAATTTTGAGAGGGATTTGAAAAGTTTCAATGGGAATGGGAAGAATTGGGACAAAAATTGGAAAATTTTTAAGGGACTTTGAAAAAATTTCAACTGGAATTTTAGCCATTTTTTGACGTGAAATTGTAAACCTGTGGCCATGGATTTTGAAAATTCTAGAGAGAATTTTAAAAGCTTCAACAGAATTTCAACACTTTTGAGAGGGATTTGAAAAGTTTCAATGGGAATGGGAAGAATTGGGACAAAAATTGGAAAATTTTTAAGGGACTTTGAAAAAATTTCAACTGGAATTTTAGCCATTTTTTGACGTGAAATTGTAAACATGTGGCCATGGATTTTGAAAATTCTAGAGAGAATTTTAAAAGCTTCAACAGAATTTCAACAATTTTGAGAGGGATTTGAAAAGTTTCAATGGGAATGGGAAGAATTGGGACAAAAATTGGAAAATTTTTAAGGGACTTGGAAAAAATTTCAACTGGAATTTTAGCCATTATTTGACGTGAAATTGTAAACATGTTGAAGTGGATTTTGAAAATTCTAGAGAGAATTTTAAAAGCTTCAAGAGAATTTCAACAATTTTGAGAGGGATTTGAAAAGTTTCAATGGGAATGGGAAGAATTGGGACAAAAATTGGAAAATTTTTAAGGGACTTTGAAAAAATTTCAACTGGAATTTTAGCCATTTTTTGACGTGAAATTGTAAACATGTGGACATGGATTTTGAAAATTCTAGAGAGAATTTTAAAAGCTTCAAGAGAATTTCAACAATTTTGAGAGGGATTTGAAAAGTTTCAATGGGAATGGGAAGAATTGGGACAAAAATTGGAAAATTTTTAAGGGACTTTGAAAAAATTTCAAATGGAATTTTAGCCATTTTTTGACGTGAAATTGTAAACCTGTGGCCATGGATTTTGAAAATTCTAGAGAGAATTTTAAAAGCTTCAACAGAATTTCAACACTTTTGAGAGGGATTTGAAAAGTTTCAATGGGAATGGGAAGAATTGGGACAAAAATTGGAAAATTTTGAAGGGACTTTGAAAAAATTTCAACTGGAATTTTAGCCATTTTTTGACGTGAAATTGTAAACATGTGGCCATGGATTTTGAAAATTCTAGAGAGAATTTTAAAAGCTTCAACAGAATTTCAACAATTTTGAGAGGGATTTGAAAAGTTTCAATGGGAATGGGAAGAATTGGGACAAAAATTGGAAAATTTTTAAGGGACTTTGAAAAAATTTCAACTGGAATTTTAGCATTTTTTTTGCGTGAAATTGTAAACATGTGGACATGGATTTTGAAAATTCTAGAGAGAATTTTAAAAGCTTCAAGAGAATTTCAACAATTTTGAGAGGGATTTGAAAAATTTCAATGGGAATGGGAAGAATTGGGACAAAAATTGGAAAATTTTTAAGGGACTTTGAAAAAATTTCAACTGGAATTTTAGCCATTTTTTGACGTGAAATTGTAAACATGTGGACATGAATTTTGAAAATTCTAGAGAGAATTTTAAAAGCTTCAACAGAATTTCAACAATTTTGAGAGGGATTTGAAAAGTTTCAATGGGAATGGGAAGAATTGGGACAAAAATTGGAAAATTTTTAAGGGACTTTGAAAAAATTTCAACTGGAATTTTAGCCATTTTTTGACGTGAAATTGTAAACCTGTGGCCATGGATTTTGAAAATTCTAGAGAGAATTTTAAAAGCTTCAACAGAATTTCAACACTTTTGAGAGGGATTTGAAAAGTTTCAATGGGAATGGGAAGAATTGGGACAAAAATTGGAAAATTTTTAAGGGACTTTGAAAAAATTTCAACTGGAATTTTAGCCATTTTTTGACGTGAAATTGTAAACATGTGGACATGGATTTTGAAAATTCTAGAGAGAATTTTAAAAGCTTCAACAGAATTTCAACAATTTTGAGAGGGATTTGAAAAGTTTCAATGGGAATGGGAAGAATTGGGACAAAAATTGGAAAATTTTTAAGGGACTTTGAAAAAATTTCAACTGGAATTTTAGCAATTTTTTGACGTGAAATTGTAAACATGTGGCCATGGATTTTGAAAATTCTAGAGAGAATTTTAAAAGCTTCAAGAGAATTTCAACAATTTTGAGAGGGATTTGAAAAGTTTCAATGGGAATGGGAAGAATTGGGACAAAAATTGGAAAATTTTTAAGGGACTTTGAAAAAATTTAAACTGGAATTTTAGCAATTTTTTGACATGAAATTGTAAACATGTGGACATGGATTTTGAAAATTCTAGAGAGAATTTTAAAAGCTTCAACAGAATTTCCACAATTTTGAGAGGGATTTGAAAAGTTTCAATGGGAATGGGAAGAATTGGGACAAAAATTGGAAAATTTTTAAGGGACTTTGAAAAACTTTCAACTGGAATTTTAGCAATTTTTTGACGTGAAATTGTAAACATGTGGCCATGGATTTTGAAAATTCTAGAGAGAATTTTAAAAGCTTCAAGAGAATTTCAACAATATTGAGAGGGATTTGAAAAGTTTCAATGGGAATGGGAAGAATTGGGACAAAAATTGGAAAATTGTTAAGGGACTTTGAAAAAATTTCAACTGGAATTTTAGCCATTTTTTGACGTGAAATTGTAAACATGTGGACATGGATTTTGAAAATTCTAGAGAGAATTTTAAAAGCTTCAAGAGAATTTCAACAATTTTGAGAGGGATTTGAAAAGTTTCAATGGGAAAGGGAAGAATTGGGACAAAAATTGGAAAATTTTTAAGGGACTTTGAAAACATTTCAACTGGAATTTTAGCCATTTTTTGACGTGAAATTGTAAACATGTGGACATGGATTTTGAAAATTCTAGAGAGAATTTTAAAAGCTTCAACAGAATTTCAACAATTTTGAGAGGGATTTGAAAAGTTTCAATGGGAATGGGAAGAATTGGGACAAAAATTGGAAAATTGTTAAGGGACTTTGAAAAAATTTCAACTGGAATTTTAGCCATTTTTTGATGTGAAATTGTAAACATGTGGACATGGATTTTGAAAATTCTAGAGAGAATTTTAAAAGCTTCAAGAGAATTTCAACAATTTTGAGAGGGATTTGAAAAGTTTCAATGGGAATGGGAAGAATTAGGACAAAAATTGGAAAATTTTTCAGGGACTTTGAAAAAATTTCAACTGGAATTTTAGCCATTTTTTGACGTGAAATTGTAAACATGTGGACATGGATTTTGAAAATTCTAGAGAGAATTTTAAAAGCTTCAACAGAATTTCCACAATTTTGAGAGGGATTTGAAAAGTTTCAATGGGAATGGGAAGAATTGGGACAAAAATTGGAAAATTTTTAAGGGACTTTGAAAAAATTTCAACTGGAATTTTAGCCATTTTTTGACGTGAAATTGTAAACATGTGGACATGGATTTTGAAAATTCTAGAGAGAATTTTAAAAGCTTCAAGAGAATTTCAACAATTTTGAGAGGGATTTGAAAAGTTTCAATGGGAAAGGGAAGAATTGGGACAAAAATTGGAAAATTTTTAAGGGACTTTGAAAAAATTTCAACTGGAATTTTAGCATTTTTTTTACGTGAAATTGTAAACATGTGGACATGGATTTTGAAAATTCTAGAGAGAATTTTAAAAGCTTCAAGAGAATTTCAACAATTTTGAGAGGGATTTGAAAAGTTTCAATGGGAATGGGAAGAATTGGGACAAAAATTGGAAAATTTTTAAGGGACTTGGAAAAAATTTCAACTGGAATTTTAGCCATTTTGTTACGTGAAATTGTAAACATGTGGACATGGATTTTGAAAATTCTAGAGAGAATTTTAAAAGCTTCAAGAGAATTTCAACAATTTTGAGAGGGATTTGAAAAGTTTCAATGGGAATGGGAAGAATTGGGACAAAAATTGGAACATTTTTCAGGGACTTTGAAAAAATTTCAACTGGAATTTTAGCCATTTTTTGACGTGAAATTGTAAACATGTGGACATGGATTTTGAAAATTCTAGAGAGAATTTTAAAAGCTTCAAGAGAATTTCCACAATTTTGAGAGGGATTTGAAAAGTTTCAATGGGAATGGGAAGAATTGGGACAAAAATTGGAAAATTGTTAAGGGACTTTGAAAAAATTTCAACTGGAATTTTAGCCATTTTTTGACGTGAAATTGTAAACATGTGGACATGGATTTTGAAAATTCTAGAGAGAATTTTAAAAGCTTCAAGAGAATTTCAACAATTTTGAGAGGGATTTGAAAAGTTTCAATGGGAAAGGGAAGAATTGGGACAAAAATTGGAAAATTTTTAAGGGACTTTGAAAAAATTTCAACTGGAATTTTAGCATTTTTTTTACGTGAAATTGTAAACATGTGGACATGGATTTTGAAAATTCTAGAGAGAATTTTAAAAGCTTCAAGAGAATTTCAACAATTTTGAGAGGGATTTGAAAAGTTTCAATGGGAATGGGAAGAATTGGGACAAAAATTGGAAAATTTTTCAGGGACTTGGAAAAAATTTCAACTGGAATTTTAGCCATTTTGTTACGTGAAATTGTAAACATGTGGACATGGATTTTGAAAATTCTAGAGAGAATTTTAAAAGCTTCAAGAGAATTTCAACAATTTTGAGAGGGATTTGAAAAGTTTCAATGGGAAAGGGAAGAATTGGGACAAAAATTGGAAAATTTTGAAGGGACTTTGAAAAAATTTCAACTGGAATTTTAGCCATTTTTTGACGTGAAATTGTAAACATGTGGACATGGATTTTGAAAATTCTAGAGAGAATTTTAAAAGCTTCAAGAGAATTTCAACAATCTTGAGAGGGATTTGAAAAGTTTCAATGGGAATGGGAAGAATTGGGACAAAAATTGGAAAATTTTGAAGGGACTTTGAAAAAATTTCAACTGGAATTTTAGCCATTTTTTGACGTGAAATTGTAAACATGTGGCCATGGATTTTGAAAATTCTAGAGAGAATTTTAAAAGCTTCAAGAGAATTTCAACAATTTTGAGAGGGATTTGAAAAGTTTCAATGGGAAAGGGAAGAATTGGGACAAAAATTGGAAAATTTTTAAGGGACTTTGAAAAAATTTCAACTGGAATTTTAGCATTTTTTTTACGTGAAATTGTAAACATGTGGACATGGATTTTGAAAATTCTAGAGAGAATTTTAAAAGCTTCAAGAGAATTTCAACAATTTTGAGAGGGATTTGAAAAGTTTCAATGGGAATGGGAAGAATTGGGACAAAAATTGGAAAATTTTTAAGGGACTTTGAAAAAATTTCAACTGGAATTTTAGCATTTTTTTTACGTGAAATTGTAAACATGTGGACATGGATTTTGAAAATTCTAGAGAGAATTTTAAAAGCTTCAAGAGAATTTCAACAATTTTGAGAGGGATTTGAAAAGTTTCAATGGGAATGGGAAGAATTGGGACAAAAATTGGAAAATTTTTCAGGGACTTGGAAAAAATTTCAACTGGAATTTTAGCCATTTTGTTACGTGAAATTGTAAACATGTGGACATGGATTTTGAAAATTCTAGAGAGAATTTTAAAAGCTTCAAGAGAATTTCAACAATTTTGAGAGGGATTTGAAAAGTTTCAATGGGAAAGGGAAGAATTGGGACAAAAATTGGAAAATTTTGAAGGGACTTTGAAAAAATTTCAACTGGAATTTTAGCCATTTTTTGACGTGAAATTGTAAACATGTGGACATGGATTTTGAAAATTCTAGAGAGAATTTTAAAAGCTTCAAGAGAATTTCAACAATCTTGAGAGGGATTTGAAAAGTTTCAATGGGAATGGGAAGAATTGGGACAAAAATTGGAAAATTTTGAAGGGACTTTGAAAAAATTTCAACTGGAATTTTAGCCATTTTTTGACGTGAAATTGTAAACATGTGGCCATGGATTTTGAAAATTCTAGAGAGAATTTTAAAAGCTTCAAGAGAATTTCAACAATTTTGAGAGGGATTTGAAAAGTTTCAATGGGAAAGGGAAGAATTGGGACAAAAATTGGAAAATTTTTAAGGGACTTTGAAAAAATTTCAACTGGAATTTTAGCATTTTTTTTACGTGAAATTGTAAACATGTGGACATGGATTTTGAAAATTCTAGAGAGAATTTTAAAAGCTTCAAGAGAATTTCAACAATTTTGAGAGGGATTTGAAAAGTTTCAATGGGAATGGGAAGAATTGGGACAAAAATTGGAAAATTTTTAAGGGACTTTGAAAAAATTTCAACTGGAATTTTAGCCATTTTTTGACGTGAAATTGTAAACATGTTGAAGTGGATTTTGAAAATTCTAGAGAGAATTTTAAAAGCTTCAACAGAATTTCAACAATTTTGAGAGGGATTTGAAAAGTTTCAATGGGAATGGGAAGAATTGGGACAAAAATTGGAAAATTTTTAAGGGACTTGGAAAAAATTTCAACTGGAATTTTAGCCATTTTTTGACGTGAAATTGTAAACATGTGGACATGGATTTTGAAAATTCTAGAGAGAATTTTAAAAGCTTCAAGAGAATTTCAACAATTTTGAGAGGGATTTGAAAAGTTTCAATGGGAATGGGAAGAATTGGGACAAAAATTGGAAAATTTTTCAGGGACTTGGAAAAAATTTCAACTGGAATTTTAGCCATTATTTGACGTGAAATTGTAAACATGTTGAAGTGGATTTTGAAAATTCTAGAGAGAATTTTAAAAGCTTCAAGAGAATTTCAACAATTTTGAGAGGGATTTGAAAAGTTTCAATGGGAATGGGAAGAATTGGGACAAAAATTGGAAAATTTTTAAGGGACTTTGAAAAAATTTCAACTGGAATTTTAGCCATTTTTTGACGTGAAATTGTAAACATGTGGACATGGATTTTGAAAATTCTAGAGAGAATTTTAAAAGCTTCAAGAGAATTTCAACAATTTTGAGAGGGATTTGAAAAGTTTCAATGGGAATGGGAAGAATTGGGACAAAAATTGGAAAATTTTTAAGGGACTTTGAAAAAATTTCAACTGGAATTTTAGCCATTTTTTGACGTGAAATTGTAAACCTGTGGCCATGGATTTTGAAAATTCTAGAGAGAATTTTAAAAGCTTTAACAGAATTTCTACAATTTTGAGAGGGATTTGAAAAGTTTCAATGGGAATGGGAAGAATTGGGACAAAAATTGGAAAATTTTTAAGGGACTTTGAAAAAATTTCAACTGGAATTTTAGCATTTTTTTTACGTGAAATTGTAAATATGTGGACATGGATTTTGAAAATTCTAGAGAGAATTTTAAAAGCTTTAACAGAATTTCTACAATTTTGAGAGGGATTTGAAAAGTTTCAATGGGAATGGGAAGAATTGGGACAAAAATTGGAAAATTTTTAAGGGACTTTGAAAAAATTTCAACTGGAATTTTAGCCATTTTTTTACGTGAAATTGTAAACATGTGGCCATGGATTTTGAAAATTCTAGAGAGAATTTTAAAAGCTTCAACAGAATTTCAACAATTTTGAGAGGGATTTGAAAAGTTTCAATGGGAATGGGAAGAATTGGGACAAAAATTGGAAAATTTTTAAGGGACTTTGAAAAAATTTCAACTGGAATTTTAGCAATTTTTTGACGTGAAATTGTGAACATGTGGCCATGGATTTTGAAAATTCTAGAGAGAATTTTAAAAGCTTCAAGAGAATTTCAACAATTTTGAGAGGGATTTGAAAAATTTCAATGGGAATGGGAAGAATTGGGACAAAAATTGGAAAATTTTTAAGGGACTTTGAAAAAATTTCAACTGGAATTTTAGCCATTTTTTTACGTGAAATTGTAAACATGTGGCCATGGATTTTGAAAATTCTAGAGAGAATATTAAAAGCTTCAACAGAATTTCAACAATTTTGAGAGGGATTTGAAAAGTTTCAATGGGAATGGGAAGAATTGGGACAAAAATTGGAAAATTTTTAAGGGACTTTGAAAAAATTTCAAATGGAATTTTAGCCATTTTTTGACGTGAAATTGTAAACCTGTGGCCATGGATTTTGAAAATTCTAGAGAGAATTTTAAAAGCTTCAACAGAATTTCAACACTTTTGAGAGGGATTTGAAAAGTTTCAATGGGAATGGGAAGAATTGGGACAAAAATTGGAAAATTTTTAAGGGACTTTGAAAACATTTCAACTGGAATTTTAGCAATTTTTTGACATGAAATTGTAAACATGTGAACATGGATTTTGAAAATTCTAGAGAGAATTTTAAAAGCTTCAACAGAATTTCAACAATTTTGAGAGGGATTTGAAAAGTTTCAATGGGAATGGGAAGAATTGGGACAAAAATTGGAAAATTGTTAAGGGACTTTGAAAAAATTTCAACTGGAATTTTAGCATTTTTTTTACGTGAAATTGTAAACATGTGGACATGGATTTTGAAAATTCTAGAGAGAATTTTAAAAGCTTCAAGAGAATTTCAACAATTTTGAGAGGGATTTGAAAAGTTTCAATGGGAATGGGAAGAATTGGGACAAAAATTGGAAAATTTTTAAGGGACTTGGAAAAAATTTCAACTGGAATTTTAGCCATTTTTTGACGTGAAATTGTAAACATGTTGAAGTGGATTTTGAAAATTCTAGAGAGAATTTTAAAAGCTTCAACAGAATTTCAACAATTTTGAGAGGGATTTGAAAAGTTTCAATGGGAATGGGAAGAATTGGGACAAAAATTGGAAAATTTTTAAGGGACTTTGAAAAAATTTCAACTGGAATTTTAGCCATTTTTTGACGTGAAATTGTAAACATGTGGACATGGATTTTGAAAATTCTAGAGAGAATTTTAAAAGCTTCAAGAGAATTTCAACA
Source organism: Streptopelia decaocto (assembly GCF_964273445.1). Lineage (NCBI taxonomy): Eukaryota > Metazoa > Chordata > Aves > Columbiformes > Columbidae > Streptopelia > Streptopelia decaocto. The sequence continues at coordinate 9,616 of NW_028116664.1, read as the reverse complement.
ATTTTGAGAGGGATTTGAAAAGTTTCAATGGGAAAGGGAAGAATTGGGACAAAAATTGGAAAATTTTTAAGAGACTTTGAAAAAATTTCAACTGGAATTTTAGCATTTTTTTTACGTGAAATTGTAAACATGTGGACATGGATTTTGAAAATTCTAGAGAGAATTTTAAAAGCTTCAAGAGAATTTCAACAATTTTGAGAGGGATTTGACAAGTTTCACTGGGAATGGGAAGAATTGGGACAAAAATTGGAAAATTTTTAAGGGACTTGGAAAAAATTTCAACTGGAATTTTAGCCATTTTTTGACGTGAAATTGTAAACATGTTGACGTGGATTTTGAAAATTCTAGAGAGAATTTTAAAAGCTTCAAGAGAATTTCAACAATTTTGAGAGGGATTTGAAAAGTTTCAATGGGAAAGGGAAGAATTGGGACAAAAATTGGAAAATTTTTAAGGGACTTTGAAAAAATTTCAACTGGAATTTTAGCAATTTTTTGACGTGAAATTGTAAACATGTGGCCATGGATTTTGAAAATTCTAGAGAGAATTTTAAAAGCTTCAACAGAATTTCAACAATTTTGAGAGGGATTTGAAAAGTTTCAATGGGAATGGGAAGAATTGGGACAAAAATTGGAAAATTTTTAAGGGACTTTGAAAAAATTTCAACTGGAATTTTAGCCATTTTTTGACGTGAAATTGTAAACCTGTGGCCATGGATTTTGAAAATTCTAGAGAGAATTTTAAAAGCTTTAACAGAATTTCTACAATTTTGAGAGGGATTTGAAAAGTTTCAATGGGAATGGGAAGAATTGGGACAAAAATTGGAAAATTTTTAAGGGACTTTGAAAAAATTTCAACTGGAATTTTAGCATTTTTTTTACGTGAAATTGTAAATATGTGGACATGGATTTTGAAAATTCTAGAGAGAATTTTAAAAGCTTTAACAGAATTTCTACAATTTTGAGAGGGATTTGAAAAGTTTCAATGGGAATGGGAAGAATTGGGACAAAAATTGGAAAATTTTTAAGGGACTTTGAAAAAATTTCAACTGGAATTTTAGCCATTTTTTGACGTGAAATTGTAAACATGTGGCCATGGATTTTGAAAATTCTAGAGAGAATTTTAAAAGCTTCAACAGAATTTCAACAATTTTGAGAGGGATTTGAAAAGTTTCAATGGGAATGGGAAGAATTGGGACAAAAATTGGAAAATTTTTAAGGGACTTTGAAAAAATTTCAACTGGAATTTTAGCAATTTTTTGACGTGAAATTGTGAACATGTGGCCATGGATTTTGAAAATTCTAGAGAGAATTTTAAAAGCTTCAAGAGAATTTCAACAATTTTGAGAGGGATTTGAAAAATTTCAATGGGAATGGGAAGAATTGGGACAAAAATTGGAAAATTTTTAAGGGACTTTGAAAAAATTTCAACTGGAATTTTAGCCATTTTTTTACGTGAAATTGTAAACATGTGGCCATGGATTTTGAAAATTCTAGAGAGAATATTAAAAGCTTCAACAGAATTTCAACAATTTTGAGAGGGATTTGAAAAGTTTCAATGGGAATGGGAAGAATTGGGACAAAAATTGGAAAATTTTTAAGGGACTTTGAAAAAATTTCAACTGGAATTTTAGCCATTTTTTGACGTGAAATTGTAAACATGTGGACATGGATTTTGAAAATTCTAGAGAGAATTTTAAAAGCTTCAACAGAATTTCAACAATTTTGAGAGGGATTTGAAAAGTTTCAATGGGAATGGGAAGAATTGGGACAAAAATTGGAAAATTTTTAAGGGACTTTGAAAACATTTCAACTGGAATTTTAGCAATTTTTTGACATGAAATTGTAAACATGTGAACATGGATTTTGAAAATTCTAGAGAGAATTTTAAAAGCTTCAACAGAATTTCAACAATTTTGAGAGGGATTTGAAAAGTTTCAATGGGAATGGGAAGAATTGGGACAAAAATTGGAAAATTGTTAAGGGACTTTGAAAAAATTTCAACTGGAATTTTAGCATTTTTTTTACGTGAAATTGTAAACATGTGGACATGGATTTTGAAAATTCTAGAGAGAATTTTAAAAGCTTCAAGAGAATTTCAACAATTTTGAGAGGGATTTGAAAAGTTTCAATGGGAATGGGAAGAATTGGGACAAAAATTGGAAAATTTTTAAGGGACTTGGAAAAAATTTCAACTGGAATTTTAGCCATTTTTTGACGTGAAATTGTAAACATGTTGAAGTGGATTTTGAAAATTCTAGAGAGAATTTTAAAAGCTTCAACAGAATTTCAACAATTTTGAGAGGGATTTGAAAAGTTTCAATGGGAATGGGAAGAATTGGGACAAAAATTGGAAAATTTTTAAGGGACTTTGAAAAAATTTCAACTGGAATTTTAGCCATTTTTTGACGTGAAATTGTAAACATGTGGACATGGATTTTGAAAATTCTAGAGAGAATTTTAAAAGCTTCAAGAGAATTTCAACAATTTTGAGAGGGATTTGAAAAGTTTCAATGGGAAAGGGAAGAATTGGGACAAAAATTGGAAAATTTTTAAGAGACTTTGAAAAAATTTCAACTGGAATTTTAGCATTTTTTTTACGTGAAATTGTAAACATGTGGACATGGATTTTGAAAATTCTAGAGAGAATTTTAAAAGCTTCAAGAGAATTTCAACAATTTTGAGAGGGATTTGACAAGTTTCACTGGGAATGGGAAGAATTGGGACAAAAATTGGAAAATTTTTAAGGGATTTGAAAAAAATTTCAACTGGAATTTTAGCCATTTTTTGACGTGAAATTGTAAACATGTTGACGTGGATTTTGAAAATTCTAGAGAGAATTTTAAAAGCTTCAAGAGAATTTCAACAATTTTGAGAGGGATTTGAAAAGTTTCAATGGGAAAGGGAAGAATTGGGACAAAAATTGGAAAATTTTTAAGGGACTTTGAAAAAATTTCAACTGGAATTTTAGCCATTTTTTGACGTGAAATTGTAAACATGTGGCCATGGATTTTGAAAATTCTAGAGAGAATTTTAAAAGCTTCAAGAGAATTTCAACAATTTTGAGAGGGATTTGAAAAATTTCAATGGGAATGGGAAGAATTGGGACAAAAATTGGAAAATTTTTAAGGGACTTTGAAAAAATTTCAACTGGAATTTTAGCCATTTTTTGACGTGAAATTGTAAACATGTGGCCATGGATTTTGAAAATTCTAGAGAGAATTTTAAAAGCTTCAACAGAATTTCCACAATTTTGAGAGGGATTTGAAAAGTTTCAATGGGAATGGGAAGAATTGGGACAAAAATTGGAAAATTTTTAAGGGACTTTGAAAAAATTTCAACTGGAATTTTAGCCATTTTTTGACGTGAAATTGTAAACATGTGGCCATGGATTTTGAAAATTCTAGAGAGAATTTTAAAAGCTTCAACAGAATTTCAACAATTTTGAGAGGGATTTGAAAAGTTTCAATGGGAATGGGAAGAATTGGGACAAAAATTGGAAAATTTTTAAGGGACTTTGAAAAAATTTCAACTGGAATTTTAGCAATTTTTTGACGTGAAATTGTAAACATGTGGACATGGATTTTGAAAATTCTAGAGAGAATTTTAAAAGCTTCAAGAGAATTTCAACAATTTTGAGAGGGATTTGAAAAATTTCAATGGGAATGGGAAGAATTGGGACAAAAATTGGAAAATTTTTAAGGGACTTTGAAAAAATTTCAACTGGAATTTTAGCCATTTTTTTACGTGAAATTGTAAACATGTGGCCATGGATTTTGAAAATTCTAGAGAGAATTTTAAAAGCTTCAACAGAATTTCAACAATTTTGAGAGGGATTTGAAAAGTTTCAATGGGAATGGGAAGAATTGGGACAAAAATTGGAAAATTTTTAAGGGACTTTGAAAAAATTTCAACTGGAATTTTAGCCATTTTTTGACGTGAAATTGTAAACATGTGGACATGGATTTTGAAAATTCTAGAGAGAATTTTAAAAGCTTCAAGAGAATTTCAACAATTTTGAGAGGGATTTGAAAAGTTTCAATGGGAATGGGAAGAATTGGGACAAAAATTGGAAAATGTTTAAGGGACTTTGAAAACATTTCAACTGGAATTTTAGCAATTTTTTGACATGAAATTGTAAACATGTGAACATGGATTTTGAAAATTCTAGAGAGAATTTTAAAAGCTTCAACAGAATTTCAACAATTTTGAGAGGGATTTGAAAAGTTTCAATGGGAATGGGAAGAATTGGGACAAAAATTGGAAAATTGTTAAGGGACTTTGAAAAAATTTCAACTGGAATTTTAGCATTTTTTTTACGTGAAATTGTAAACATGTGGACATGGATTTTGAAAATTCTAGAGAGAATTTTAAAAGCTTCAAGAGAATTTCAACAATTTTGAGAGGGATTTGAAAAGTTTCAATGGGAATGGGAAGAATTGGGACAAAAATTGGAAAATTTTTAAGGGACTTTGAAAAAATTTCAACTGGAATTTTAGCCATTTTTTGACGTGAAATTGTAAACATGTTGAAGTGGATTTTGAAAATTCTAGAGAGAATTTTAAAAGCTTCAACAGAATTTCAACAATTTTGAGAGGGATTTGAAAAGTTTCAATGGGAATGGGAAGAATTGGGACAAAAATTGGAAAATTTTTAAGGGACTTTGAAAAAATTTCAACTGGAATTTTAGCCATTTTTTGACGTGAAATTGTAAACATGTGGACATGGATTTTGAAAATTCTAGAGAGAATTTTAAAAGCTTCAAGAGAATTTCAACAATTTTGAGAGGGATTTGAAAAGTTTCAATGGGAAAGGGAAGAATTGGGACAAAAATTGGAAAATTTTTAAGAGACTTTGAAAAAATTTCAACTGGAATTTTAGCATTTTTTTTACGTGAAATTGTAAACATGTGGACATGGATTTTGAAAATTCTAGAGAGAATTTTAAAAGCTTCAAGAGAATTTCAACAATTTTGAGAGGGATTTGACAAGTTTCACTGGGAATGGGAAGAATTGGGACAAAAATTGGAAAATTTTTAAGGGACTTGGAAAAAATTTCAACTGGAATTTTAGCCATTTTTTGACGTGAAATTGTAAACATGTTGAAGTGGATTTTGAAAATTCTAGAGAGAATTTTAAAAGCTTCAAGAGAATTTCAACAATTTTGAGAGGGATTTGAAAAGTTTCAATGGGAAAGGGAAGAATTGGGACAAAAATTGGAAAATTTTTCAGGGACTTTGAAAAAATTTCAACTGGAATTTTAGCAATTTTTTGACGTGAAATTGTAAACATGTGGCCATGGATTTTGAAAATTCTAGAGAGAATTTTAAAAGCTTCAAGAGAATTTCAACAATTTTGAGAGGGATTTGAAAAATTTCAATGGGAATGGGAAGAATTGGGACAAAAATTGGAAAATTTTTAAGGGACTTTGAAAAAATTTCAACTGGAATTTTAGCCATTTTTTGACGTGAAATTGTAAACATGTGGCCATGGATTTTGAAAATTCTAGAGAGAATTTTAAAAGCTTCAACAGAATTTCAACAATTTTGAGAGGGATTTGAAAAGTTTCAATGGGAATGGGAAGAATTGGGACAAAAATTGGAAAATTTTTAAGGGACTTTGAAAAATTTCAACTGGAATTTTAGCCATTTTTTGACGTGAAATTGTAAACATGTGGCCATGGATTTTGAAAATTCTAGAGAGAATTTTAAAAGCTTCAACAGAATTTCAACAATTTTGAGAGGGATTTGAAAAGTTTCAATGGGAATGGGAAGAATTGGGACAAAAATTGGAAAATTTTTAAGGGACTTTGAAAAAATTTCAACTGGAATTTTAGCAATTTTTTGACGTGAAATTGTAAACATGTGGACATGGATTTTGAAAATTCTAGAGAGAATTTTAAAAGCTTCAAGAGAATTTCAACAATTTTGAGAGGGATATGAAAAATTTCAATGGGAATGGGAAGAATTGGGACAAAAATTGGAAAATTTTTAAGGGACTTTGAAAAAATTTCAACTGGAATTTTAGCCATTTTTTGACGTGAAATTGTAAACATGTGGCCATGGATTTTGAAAATTCTAGAGAGAATTTTAAAAGCTTCCACAGAATTTCAACAATTTTGAGAGGGATTTGAAAAGTTTCAATGGGAATGGGAAGAATTGGGACAAAAATTGGAAAATTTTTAAGGGACTTTGAAAAAATTTCAACTGGAATTTTAGCCATTTTTTGACGTGAAATTGTAAACATGTGGCCATGGATTTTGAAAATTCTAGAGAGAATTTTAAAAGCTTCAACAGAATTTCAACAATTTTGAGAGGGATTTGAAAAGTTTCAATGGGAATGGGAAGAATTGGGACAAAAATTGGAAAATTTTTAAGGGACTTTGAAAAAATTTCAACTGGAATTTTAGCCATTTTTTGACGTGAAATTGTAAACATGTGGACATGGATTTTGAAAATTCTAGAGAGAATTTTAAAAGCTTCAAGAGAATTTCAACAATTTTGAGAGGGATTTGAAAAGTTTCAATGGGAATGGGAAGAATTGGGACAAAAATTGGAAAATTTTTAAGGGACTTTGAAAAAATTTCAACTGGAATTTTAGCCATTTTTTTACGTGAAATTGTAAACATGTGGCCATGGATTTTGAAAATTCTAGAGAGAATTTTAAAAGCTTCAACAGAATTTCAACAATTTTGAGAGGGATTTGAAAAGTTTCAATGGGAATGGGAAGAATTGGGACAAAAATTGGAAAATTTTTAAGGGACTTTGAAAAAATTTCAACTGGAATTTTAGCCATTTTTTGACGTGAAATTGTAAACATGTGGACATGGATTTTGAAAATTCTAGAGAGAATTTTAAAAGCTTCAAGAGAATTTCAACAATTTTGAGAGGGATTTGAAAAGTTTCAATGGGAATGGGAAGAATTGGGACAAAAATTGGAAAATTTTTAAGAGACTTTGAAAAAATTTCAACTGGAATTTTAGCATTTTTTTTACGTGAAATTGTAAACATGTGGCCATGGATTTTGAAAATTCTAGAGAGAATTTTAAAAGCTTCAAGAGAATTTCAACAATTTTGAGAGGGATTTGACAAGTTTCACTGGGAATGGGAAGAATTGGGACAAAAATTGGAAAATTTTTAAGGGACTTGGAAAAAATTTCAACTGGAATTTTAGCCATTTTTTGACGTGAAATTGTAAACATGTTGAAGTGGATTTTGAAAATTCTAGAGAGAATTTTAAAAGCTTCAAGAGAATTTCAACAATTTTGAGAGGGATTTGAAAAGTTTCAATGGGAAAGGGAAGAATTGGGACAAAAATTGGAAAATTTTTAAGGGACTTTGAAAAAATTTCAACTGGAATTTTAGCAATTTTTTGACGTGAAATTGTAAACATGTGGACATGGATTTTGAAAATTCTAGAGAGAATTTTAAAAGCTTCAAGAGAATTTCAACAATTTTGAGAGGGATATGAAAAATTTCAATGGGAATGGGAAGAATTGGGACAAAAATTGGAAAATTTTTAAGGGACTTTGAAAAAATTTCAACTGGAATTTTAGCCATTTTTTGACGTGAAATTGTAAACATGTGGCCATGGATTTTGAAAATTCTAGAGAGAATTTTAAAAGCTTCCACAGAATTTCAACAATTTTGAGAGGGATTTGAAAAGTTTCAATGGGAATGGGAAGAATTGGGACAAAAATTGGAAAATTTTTAAGGGACTTTGAAAAAATTTCAACTGGAATTTTAGCCATTTTTTGACGTGAAATTGTAAACATGTGGCCATGGATTTTGAAAATTCTAGAGAGAATTTTAAAAGCTTCAACAGAATTTCAACAATTTTGAGAGGGATTTGAAAAGTTTCAATGGGAATGGGAAGAATTGGGACAAAAATTGGAAAATTTTTAAGGGACTTTGAAAAAATTTCAACTGGAATTTTAGCCATTTTTTGACGTGAAATTGTAAACATGTGGACATGGATTTTGAAAATTCTAGAGAGAATTTTAAAAGCTTCAAGAGAATTTCAACAATTTTGAGAGGGATTTGAAAAGTTTCAATGGGAATGGGAAGAATTGGGACAAAAATTGGAAAATTTTTAAGGGACTTTGAAAAAATTTCAACTGGAATTTTAGCCATTTTTTTACGTGAAATTGTAAACATGTGGCCATGGATTTTGAAAATTCTAGAGAGAATTTTAAAAGCTTCAACAGAATTTCAACAATTTTGAGAGGGATTTGAAAAGTTTCAATGGGAATGGGAAGAATTGGGACAAAAATTGGAAAATTTTTAAGGGACTTTGAAAAAATTTCAACTGGAATTTTAGCCATATTTTGACGTGAAATTGTAAACATGTGGCCATGGATTTTGAAAATTCTAGAGAGAATTTTAAAAGCTTCAAGAGAATTTCAACAATTTTGAGAGGGATTTGAAAAGTTTCAATGGGAATGGGAAGAATTGGGACAAAAATTGGAAAATTTTTAAGGGACTTTGAAAAAATTTCAACTGGAATTTTAGCCATTTTTTGACGTGAAATTGTAAACATGTGGACATGGATTTTGAAAATTCTAGAGAGAATTTTAAAAGCTTCAAGAGAATTTCAACAATTTTGAGAGGGATTTGAAAAGTTTCAATGGGAATGGGAAGAATTGGGACAAAAATTGGAAAATTTTTAAGGGACTTTGAAAAAATTTCAACTGGAATTTTAGCCATTTTTTGACGTGAAATTGTAAACATGTGGCCATGGATTTTGAAAATTCTAGAGAGAATTTTAAAAGCTTCAACAGAATTTCAACAATTTTGAGAGGGATTTGAAAAGTTTCAATGGGAATGGGAAGAATTGGGACAAAAATTGGAAAATTTTTAAGGGACTTTGAAAAAATTTCAACTGGAATTTTAGCCATTTTTTGACGTGAAATTGTAAACATGTGGCCATGGATTTTGAAAATTCTAGAGAGAATTTTAAAAGCTTCAACAGAATTTCCACAATTTTGAGAGGGATTTGAAAAGTTTCAATGGGAATGGGAAGAATTGGGACAAAAATTGGAAAATTTTTAAGGGACTTTGAAAAAATTTCAACTGGAATTTTAGCAATTTTTTGACGTGAAATTGTAAACATGTGGCCATGGATTTTGAAAATTCTAGAGAGAATTTTAAAAGCTTCAACAGAATTTCCACAATTTTGAGAGGGATTTGAAAAGTTTCAATGGGAATGGGAAGAATTGGGACAAAAATTGGAAAATTTTTAAGGGACTTTGAAAAAATTTCAACTGGAATTTTAGCATTTTTTTGACGTGAAATTGTAAACATGTTGAAGTGGATTTTGAAAATTCTAGAGAGAATTTTAAAAGCATCAACAGAATTTCAACAATTTTGAGAGGGATTTGAAAAGTTTCAATGGGAAAGGGAAGAATTGGGACAAAAATTGGAAAATTTTTAAGGGACTTTGAAAAAATTTCAACTGGAATTTTAGCATTTTTTTTACGTGAAATTGTAAACATGTGGACATGGATTTTGAAAATTCTAGAGAGAATTTTAAAAGCTTCAAGAGAATTTCAACAATTTTGAGAGGGATTTGAAAAGTTTCAATGGGAATGGGAAGAATTGGGACAAAAATTGGAAAATTTT
>NW_028116665.1:0-30000 GCF_964273445.1 Streptopelia decaocto | reverse complement strand
TTGAAAAGTTTCAATGGGAATGGGAAGAATTGGGACGAAAATTGGAAAATTTTGAAGGGACTTTGCAAAAATTTCAACTGGAATTTTAGCAATTTTGACGTGAAATTGTAAACATGTTGAGGTGGATTTTGAAAATTCTAGAGAGAATTTTAAAAGCTTCAACAGGGTTTCAACCATTTTGAGAGGGATTTGAAAAGTTTCAATGGGAATGGGAAGAATTGGGACGAACATTGGAAAATTTTGAAGGGACTTTGAAAAAATTTCAACTGGAATTTTAGCAATTTTGACGTGAAATTGTAAACATGTTGAAGTGGACTTGGAAAATTCTAGAGAGAATTTTAAAAGCTTCATCTGGGTGTCAACCATTTTGAGAGGGATTTGAAAAGTTTCAGTGGGAATGGGAAGAATTGGGACGAAAATTGGAAAATTTTGAAGGGACTTTGAAAAAATTTCAACTGGAATTTTAGCAATTTTGACGTGAAATTGTAAACATGTTGAGGTGGATTTGGAAAATTCTAGAGAAAAGTTTCAAAATTTCAACAGGTATTCAACAATGTTGAGAGGGATTTGAAAAGTTTCAATGGGAATGGGGAGAATTGGGACGAAAATTGGAAAATTATGAAGGGACTTTGAAAAAATTTCAACTGGAATTTTAGCAATTTTGACGTGAAATTGTAAACATGTTGAGGTGGATTTGGAAAATTCTAGAGAGAAGTTTCATACTTTCAACAGGTTTTCAACAATGTTGAGAGGGATTTGAAAAGTTTCAATGGGAATGGGAAGAATTGGGATGAAAATTGGAAAGTTTTTCAGGGACTTTGAAAAAATTTCAACTGGAATTTTAGCAATTTTGACGTGAAATTGTAAACATGTTGAGGTGGATTTTGAAAATTCTAGAGAGAATTTTAAAAGCTTCTTCAGGGTTTCAACCATTTTGAGAGGGATTTGAAAAGTTTCAATGGGAATGGGAAGAATTGGGATGAACATTGGAAAATTTTGAAGGGACTTTGAAAAAATTTCAACTGGAATTTTAGCAATTTTGACATGAAATTGTAAACATGTTGACGTGGATTTGGAAAATTCTAGAGTGAAGTTTCAAACTTTCATCAGGATTTCAACAATGTTGAGAGGGATTTGAAAAGTTTCAATGGGAATGGGAAGAATTGGGACGAAAATTGGAAAATTTTTCAGGGACTTTGAAAAAATTTCAACTGGAATTTTAGCAATTTTGACGTGAAATTGTAAACATGCTGAGGTGGATTTGGAAAATTCTAGAGAGAATTTTAAAAGCTTCATCAGGGTTTCAACCGTTTTGGGAGGGATTTGAAAAGTTTCAATGGGAATGGGAAGAATTGGGACGAAAATTGGAAAATTTTGAAGGGACTTTGAAAAAATTTCAACTGGAATTTTAGCAATTTTGACATGAAATTGGAAACATGTTGAGGTGGATTTGGAAAATTCTAGAGAGAATTTTAAAAGCTTCAACAGAATTTCAACAATTGTGAGAGGGATTTGAAAAGTTTCAATGGGAATGGGAAGAATTGGGACGAAAATTGGAAAATAATGAAGGGACTTTGAAAAAATTTCAACTGGAATTTTAGCAATTTTGACGTGAAATTGTAAACATGCTGAGGTGGATTTCTAAAATTCTAGAGAGAATTTTATAAGCTTCAACAGGATTTCCACAATGTTGAGAGGGATTTTAAAAGTTTCAATGGGAATGGGAAGAATTGGGACGAAAATTGGAAAATTTTGAAGGGACTTTGAAAAAATTTCAACTGGAATTTTAGCAATTTTGACGTGAAATTGGAAACATGTGGACATGGATTTTGAAAATTCTAGAGAGAATTTTAAAAGCTTCATCAGGATTTCCACAATGTTGAGAGGGATTTGAAAAGTTCCAATGGGAATGGGAAGAATTGGGACGAAAATTGGAAAATTTTTAAGGGACTTTGAAAAAATTTCAACTGGAATTTTAGCAATTTTGACGTGAAATTGTAAACATGTTGAGGTGGATTTGGAAAATTCTAGAGAGAATTTTAAAAGCTTCATCTGGGTGTCAACCATTTTGAGAGGGATTTGAAAAGTTTCAGTGGGAATGGGAAGAATTGGGACGAAAATTGGAAAATTTTGAAGGGACTTTGAAAAAATTTCAACTGGAATTTTAGCAATTTTGACGTGAAATTGTAAACATGCTGAGGTGGATTTGGAAAATTCTAGAGAGAAGTTTCAAACTTTCATCAGGATTTCAACCATGTTGAGAGGGATTTGAAAAGTTTCAATGGGAATGGGAAGAATTGGGACGAAAATTGGAAAATTTTGAAGGGACTTTGCAAAAATTTCAACTGGAATTTTAGCAATTTTGACGTGAAATCGTAAACATGTTGAAGTGGATTTTGAAAATTCTAGAGAGAATTTTAAAAGCTTCAACAGAATTTCAACAATTGTGAGAGGGATTTGAAAAGTTTCAATGGGAATGGGAAGAATTGGGACGAAAATTGGAAAATTTTTAAGGGATTTGAAAAAATTTCAACTGGAATTTTAGCAATTCTGACGTGAAATTGTAAACATGAGGACATGGATTTTGAAAATTCTAGAGAGAAGTTTCAAACTTTCAACAGTATTTCAACAATTTTGAGAGGGATTTGAAAAGTTTCAATGGGAATGTGAAGAATTGGGATGAAAATTGGAAAATTTTGAAGGGACTCTGCAAAAATTTCAACTGGAATTTTAGCAATTTTGACATGAAATTGTAAACATGTTGACGTGGATTTTGAAAATTCTAGAGAGAATTTTAAAACCTTCAACAGAATTTCAACAATTGTGAGAGGGATTTGAAAAGTTTCAATGGGAATGGGAAGAATTGGGACGAAAATTGGAAAATTTTGAAGGGACTTTGAAAAAATTTCAACTGGAATTTTAGCAATTTTGACATGAAATTGTAAACATGTGGACATGGATTTTGAAAATTCTAGAGAGAATTTTAAAAGCTTCAACAGAATTTCAACAATGGTGAGAGGGATTTTAAAAGTTTCAATGGGAATGGGAAGAATTGGGACGAAAATTGGAAAATTTTGAAGGGACTTTGAAAAATTTTCAACTGGATTTTTAGCAATTTTGACGTGAAATTGTAAACATGTGGACATGGATATGGAAAATTTTAGAGAGAATTTTAAAACCTTCAACAGGATTTCAACAATGTTGAGAGGGATTTTAAAAGTTTCAATGGGAAAGGGAAGAATTGGGACGAAAATTGTAAAATTTTTAAGGGACTTTGAAAAAATTTCAACTGGAATTTTAGCAATTTTGACGTGAAATTGTAAACATGTGGACATGGATTTTGAAAATTCTAGAGAGAATTTTAAAAGCTTCAACAGAATTTCAACAATGGTGAGAGGGATTTGAAAAGTTTCAATGGGAATGGGAAGAATTGGGACGAAAATTGGAAAATTTTTAAGGGATTTGAAAAAATTTCAACTGGAATTTTAGCAATTTTGACATGAAATTGTAAACATGTTAAGGTGGATTTGGAAAATTCTAGAGAGAAGTTTCAAACTTTCAACAGAATTTCAACAATGTTGAGAGGGATTTGAAAAGTTTCAATGGGAATGGGAAGAATTGGGACGAAAATTGGAAAATTTTTCAGGGACTTTGAAAAAATTTCAACTGGAATTTTAGCAATTTTGACGTGAAATTGGAAACATGTGGACATGGATTTTGAAAATTCTAGAGAGAATTTTAAAAGCTTCAACAGAATTTCAACAATGGTGAGAGGGATTTGAAAAGTTTCAATGGGAATGGGAAGAATTGGGACGAAAATTGGAAAATTTTTAAGGGATTTGAAAAAATTTCAACTGGAATTTTAGCAATTTTGACGTGAAATTGTAAACATGAGGACATGGATTTGGAAAATTCTAGAGAGAAGTTTCAAACTTTCAACAGTATTTCAACAATTTTGAGAGGGATTTGAAAAGTTTCAATGGGAATGGGAAGAATTGGGATGAAAATTGGAAAATTTTTAAGGGACTTTGAAAAAATTTCAACTGGAATTTTAGCAATTTTGACATGAAATTGTAAACATGTTGACGTGGATTTTGAAAATTCTAGAGAGAATTTTAAAACCTTCAACAGAATTTCAACAATTGTGAGAGGGATTTGAAAAGTTTCAATGGGAATGGGAAGAATTGGGATGAAAATTGGAAAATTTTTAAGGGACTTTGAAAAAATTTCAACTGGAATTTTAGCAATTTTGACATGAAATTGTAAACATGTGGACATGGATTTTGAAAATTCTAGAGAGAATTTTAAAAGCTTCAACAGGATTTCAACAATGTTGAGAGGGATTTGAAAAGTTTCAATGGGAATGGGAAGAATTGGGACGAACATTGGAAAATTTTGAAGGGACTTGGAAAAAATTTCAACTGGAATTTTAGCAATTTTGACGTGAAATTGTAAACATGTGGACATGGATTTTGAAAATTCTAGAGAGAATTTTAAAAGCTTCAACAGAATTTCAACAATGGTGAGAGGGATTTGAAAAGTTTCAATGGGAATGGGAAGAATTGGGACGAAAATTGGAAAATTTTGAAGGGATTTGCAAAAATTTCAACTGGATTTTTAGCAATTTTGACGTGAAATTGTAAACATCTGGACATGGATTTTGAAAATTCTAGAGAGAAGTTTCAAACTTTCAACAGGATTTCAACAATTTTGAGAGGGATTTGAAAAGTTTCAATGGGAATGGGAAGAATTGGGACGAAAATTGGAAAATTTTGAAGGGACTTTGAAAAAATTTCAACTGGAATTTTAGCAATTTTGATGTGAAATTGTAAACATGTTGAGGTGGATTCGAAAATTCTAGAGAGAATTTTATAAGCTTCAACAGAATTTCAACAATGTTGAGAGGGATTTGAAAAGTTTCAATGGGAATGGGAAGAATTGGGACGAAAATTGGAAAATTTTTCAGGGACTTTGAAAAAATTTCAACTGGATTTTTAGCAATTTTGACGTGAAATTGTAAACATGTGGACATGGATATGGAAAATTTTAGAGAGAATTTTAAAACCTTCAACAGGATTTCAACAATGTTGAGAGGGATTTGAAAAGTTTCAATGGGAAAGGGAAGAATTGGGACGAAAATTGTAAAATTTTTAAGGGACTTTGAAAAAATTTCAACTGGAATTTTAGCAATTTTGACGTGAAATTGTAAACATGTGGACATGGATTTTGAAAATTCTAGAGAGAATTTTAAAAGCTTCAACAGAATTTCAACAATGGTGAGAGGGATTTGAAAAGTTTCAATGGGAATGGGAAGAATTGGGACGAAAATTGGAAAATTTTTAAGGGATTTGAAAAAATTTCAACTGGAATTTTAGCAATTTTGACGTGAAATTGTAAACATGAGGACATGGATTTGGAAAATTCTAGAGAGAAGTTTCAAACTTTCAACAGTATTTCAACAATTTTGAGAGGGATTTGAAAAGTTTCAATGGGAATGGGAAGAATTGGGATGAAAATTGGAAAATTTTGAAGGGACTTTGAAAAAATTTCAACTGGAATTTTAGCAATTTTGACATGAAATTGTAAACATGTTGACGTGGATTTTGAAAATTCTAGAGAGAATTTTAAAACCTTCAACAGAATTTCAACAATTGTGAGAGGGATTTGAAAAGTTTCAATGGGAATGGGAAGAATTGGGACGAACATTGTAAAATTTTGAAGGGACTTTGAAAAAATTTCAACTGGAATTTTAGCAATTTTGACATGAAATTGTAAACATGTGGACATGGATTTTGAAAATTCTAGAGAGAATTTTAAAAGCTTCAACAGGATTTCAACAATGTTGAGAGGGATTTGAAAAGTTTCAATGGGAATGGGAAGAATTGGGACGAACATTGGAAAATTTTGAAGGGACTTGGAAAAAATTTCAACTGGAATTTTAGCAATTTTGACGTGAAATTGGAAACATGTGGACATGGATTTTGAAAATTCTAGAGAGAATTTTAAAAGCTTCAACAGAATTTCAACAATGGTGAGAGGGATTTGAAAAGTTTCAATGGGAATGGGAAGAATTGGGACGAAAATTGGAAAATTTTGAAGGGATTTGCAAAAATTTCAACTGGATTTTTAGCAATTTTGACGTGAAATTGTAAACATCTGGACATGGATTTTGAAAATTCTAGAGAGAAGTTTCAAACTTTCAACAGGATTTCAACAATTTTGAGAGGGATTTGAAAAGTTTCAATGGGAATGGGAAGAATTGGGACGAAAATTGGAAAATTTTGAAGGGACTTTGAAAAAATTTCAACTGGAATTTTAGCAATTTTGATGTGAAATTGTAAACATGTTGAGGTGGATTCGAAAATTCTAGAGAGAATTTTATAAGCTTCAACAGAATTTCAACAATGTTGAGAGGGATTTGAAAAGTTTCAATGGGAATGGGAAGAATTGGGACGAAAATTGGAAAATTTTTAAGGGACTTTGAAAAAATTTCAACTGGAATTTTAGCAATTTTGACGTGAAATTGTAAACATGTGGACATGGATTTTGAAAATTCTAGAGAGAATTTTAAAAGCTTCAACAGAATTTCAACAATTGTGAGAGGGATTTGAAAAGTTTCAATGGGAATGGGAAGAATTGGGACGAAAATTGGAAAATTTTTAAGGGATTTGAAAAAATTTCAACTGGATTTTTAGCAATTTTGACGTGAAATTGTAAACATGTTGAGGTGGATTTGGAAAATTCTAGAGAGAATTTTAAAAGCTTCAACAGGGTTTCAACCATTTTGAGAGGCATTTGAAAAGTTTCAATGGGAATGGGAAGAATTGGGACGAAAATTGGAAAATTTTGAAGGGACTTTGCAAAAATTTCAACTGGAATTTTAGCAATTTTGACGTGAAATTGTAAACATGTTGAGGTGGATTTTGAAAATTCTAGAGAGAATTTTAAAAGCTTCAACAGGGTTTCAACCATTTTGAGAGGGATTTGAAAAGTTTCAATGGGAATGGGAAGAATTGGGACGAACATTGTAAAATTTTGAAGGGACTTTGAAAAAATTTCAACTGGAATTTTAGCAATTTTGACGTGAAATTGTAAACATGTTGAAGTGGACTTGGAAAATTCTAGAGAGAATTTTAAAAGCTTCATCTGGGTGTCAACCATTTTGAGAGGGATTTGAAAAGTTTCAGTGGGAATGGGAAGAATTGGGACGAAAATTGTAAAATTTTTAAGGGACTTTGAAAAAATTTCAACTGGAATTTTAGCAATTTTGACGTGAAATTGTAAACATGTTGAGGTGGATTTGGAAAATTCTAGAGAAAAGTTTCAAAATTTCAACAGGTATTCAACAATGTTGAGAGGGATTTGAAAAGTTTCACTGGGAATGGGAAGAATTGAGAGGAAAATTGGAAAATTTTGAAGGGACTTTGAAAAAATTTCAACTGGAATTTTAGCAATTTTGACGTGAAATTGTAAACATGTGGACATGGATTTTGAAAATTCTAGAGAGAAGTTTCAAACCTTCAACAGGATTTCAACTATTGTGAGAGGGATTTGAAAAGTTTCAATGGGAATGGGAAGAATTGGGACGAAAATTGGAAAATTTTGAAGGGATTTGAAAGAATTTCAACTGGAATTTTAGCAATGTTGATATGAAATTGTAAACATGTTGAGGTGGATTTGGAAAATTCTAGAGAGAAGTTTCAAACTTTCAACAGAATTTCAAGAATGTTGAGAGGGATTTGAAAAGTTTCAATGGGAATGGGAAGAATTGGGACGAAAATTGGAAAATAATGAAGGGACTTTGAAAAAATTTCAACTGGAATTTTAGCAATTTTGACGTGAAATTGTAAACATGCTGAGGTGGATTTCTAAAATTCTAGAGAGAATTTTATAAGCTTCAACAGGATTTCCACAATGTTGAGAGGGATTTTAAAAGTTTCAATGGGAATGGGAAGAATTGGGACGAAAATTGTAAAATTTTTAAGGGACTTTGAAAAAATTTCAACTGGAATTTTAGCAATTTTGACATGAAATTGTAAACATGTTGACGTGGATTTTGAAAATTCTAGAGAGAATTTTAAAACCTTCAACAGTATTTCAACAATGTTGAGAGGGATTTGAAAAGTTTCAATGGGAATGGGAAGAATTGAGAGGAAAATTGGAAAATTTTGAAGGGACTTTGAAAAAATTTCAACTGGAATTTTAGCAATTTTGACGTGAAATTGTAAACATGTGGACATGGATTTTGAAAATTCTAGAGAGAAGTTTCAAACCTTCAACAGGATTTCAACTATTGTGAGAGGGATTTGAAAAGTTTCAATGGGAATGGGAAGAATTGGGACGAAAATTGGAAAATTTTGAAGGGATTTGAAAGAATTTCAACTGGAATTTTAGCAATGTTGATATGAAATTGTAAACATGTTGAGGTGGATTTGGAAAATTCTAGAGAGAAGTTTCAAACTTTCAACAGAATTTCAACAATGTTGAGAGGGATTTGAAAAGTTTCAATGGGAATGGGAAGAATTGGGACGAAAATTGGAAAATAATGAAGGGACTTTGAAAAAATTTCAACTGGAATTTTAGCAATTTTGACGTGAAATTGTAAACATGCTGAGGTGGATTTCTAAAATTCTAGAGAGAATTTTATAAGCTTCAACAGGATTTCCACAATGTTGAGAGGGATTTGAAAAGTTTCAATGGGAATGGGAAGAATTGGGACGAAAATTGTAAAATTTTTAAGGGACTTTGAAAAAATTTCAACTGGAATTTTAGCAATTTTGACGTGAAATTGTAAACATGTGGACATGGATTTTGAAAATTCTAGAGAGAAGTTTCAAACCTTCAACAGGATTTCAACTATTGTGAGAGGGATTTGAAAAGTTTCAATGGGAATGGGAAGAATTGGGACGAAAATTGGAAAATTTTGAAGGGACTTTGAAAAAATTTCAACTGGAATTTTAGCAATTTTGACGTGAAATTGTAAACATGTTGAAGTGGATTTGGAAAATTCTAGAGAGAATTTTAAAAGCTTCATCTGGGTGTCAACCATTTTGAGAGGGATTTGAAAAGTTTCAGTGGGAATGGGAAGAATTGGGACGAAAATTGGAAAATTTTGAAGGGACTTTGAAAAAATTTCAACTGGAATTTTAGCAATTTTGACGTGAAATTGTAAACATGCTGAGGTGGATTTGGAAAATTCTAGAGAGAAGTTTCAAACTTTCATCAGGATTTCAACCATGTTGAGAGGGATTTGAAAAGTTTCAATGGGAATGGGAAGAATTGGGACGAAAATTGGAAAATTTTTAAGGGACTTTGCAAAAATTTCAACTGGAATTTTAGCAATTTTGACGTGAAATCGTAAACATGTTGAGGTGGATTTTGAAAATTCTAGAGAGAATTTTAAAAGCTTCAACAGGGTTTCAACCATTTTGAGAGGGGTTTGAAAAGTTTCAATGGGAATGGGAAGAATTGGGACGAACATTGGAAAATTTTGAAGGGACTTTGCAAAAATTTCAACTGGAATTTTAGCAATTTTGACGTGAAATTGTAAACATGTTGAAGTGGACTTGGAAAATTCTAGAGAAAAGTTTCAAAATTTCAACAGGTATTCAACAATGTTGAGAGGGATTTGAAAAGTTTCAATGGGAATGGGGAGAATTGGGACGAAAATTGGAAAATTATGAAGGGACTTTGAAAAAATTTCAACTGGAATTTTAGCAATTTTGACGTGAAATTGTAAACATGTTGACGTGGATTTGGAAAATTCTAGAGAGAAGTTTCATACTTTCAACAGGTTTTCAACAATGTTGAGAGGGATTTGAAAAGTTTCAATGGGAATGGGGAGAATTGGGACGAAAATTGGAAAATTATGAAGGGACTTTGAAAAAATTTCAACTGGAATTTTAGCAATTTTGACGTGAAATTGTAAACATGTGGACATGGATTTTGAAAATTCTAGAGAGAATTTTAAAAGCTTCTTCAGGGTTTCAACCATTTTGAGAGGGATTTGAAAAGTTTCAATGGGAATGGGAAGAATTGGGACGAACATTGGAAAATTTTTCAGGGACTTTGAAAAAATTTCAACTGGAATTTTAGCAATTTTGACATGAAATTGTAAACATGTTGACGTGGATTTGGAAAATTCTAGAGAGAAGTTTCAAACTTTCAACAGGATTTCAACAATGTTGAGAGGGATTTGAAAAGTTTCAATGGGAATGGGAAGAATTGGGACGAAAATTGGAAAATTTTTCAGGGACTTTGAAAAAATTTCAACTGGAATTTTAGCAATTTTGACATGAAATAGGAAACATGTGGACATGGATTTGGAAAATTCTAGAGAGAATTTTAAAAGCTTCAACAGAATTTCAACAATTGTGAGAGGGATTTGAAAAGTTTCAATGGGAATGGGAAGAATTGGGACGAAAATTGGAAAATTTTTAAGGGATTTGAAAAAATTTCAACTGGAATTTTAGCAATTTTGACGTGAAATTGTAAACATGTTTAGGTGGATTTGGAAAATTCTAGAGAGAAGTTTCAAACTTTCAACAGTATTTCAACAATTTTGAGAGGGATTTGAAAAGTTTCAATGGGAATGTGAAGAATTGGGATGAAAATTGGAAAATTTTTAAGGGACTTTGAAAAAATTTCAACTGGAATTTTAGCAATTTTGACATGAAATTGTAAACATGTTGACGTGGATTTTGAAAATTCTAGAGAGAATTTTAAAACCTTCAACAGTATTTCAACAATGTTGAGAGGGATTTGAAAAGTTTCAATGGGAATGGGAAGAATTGAGAGGAAAATTGGAAAATTTTGAAGGGACTTTGAAAAAATTTCAACTGGAATTTTAGCAATTTTGACGTGAAATTGTAAACATGTGGACATGGATTTTGAAAATTCTAGAGAGAAGTTTCAAACCTTCAACAGGATTTCAACTATTGTGAGAGGGATTTGAAAAGTTTCAATGGGAATGGGAAGAATTGGGACGAAAATTGGAAAATTTTGAAGGGATTTGAAAGAATTTCAACTGGAATTTTAGCAATGTTGATATGAAATTGTAAACATGTTGAGGTGGATTTGGAAAATTCTAGAGAGAAGTTTCAAACTTTCAACAGAATTTCAACAATGTTGAGAGGGATTTGAAAAGTTTCAATGGGAATGGGAAGAATTGGGACGAAAATTCAAAAATTTTTAAGGGATTTGAAAAAATTTCAACTGGAATTTTAGCAATTTTGACGTGAAATTGTAAACATGTTGAAGTGGACTTGGAAAATTCTAGAGAGAAGTTTCAAACTTTCAACAGTATTTCAACAATTTTGAGAGGGATTTGAAAAGTTTCAATGGGAATGTGAAGAATTGGGATGAAAATTGGAAAATTTTTAAGGGACTTTGAAAAAATTTCAACTGGAATTTTAGCAATTTTGACATGAAATTGTAAACATGTTGACGTGGATTTTGAAAATTCTAGAGAGAATTTTAAAACCTTCAACAGTATTTCAACAATTGTGAGAGGGATTTTAAAAGTTTCAATGGGAATGGGAAGAATTGGGACGAAAATTGTAAAATTTTTAAGGGACTTTGCAAAAATTTCAACTGGAATTTTAGCAATTTTGACATGAAATTGTAAACATGTGGACATGGATTTTGAAAATTCTAGAGAGAATTTTAAAAGCTTCAACAGGATTTCAACAATGTTGAGAGGGATTTGAAAAGTTTCAATGGGAATGGGAAGAATTGAGAGGAAAATTGGAAAATTTTTAAGGGACTTTGAAAAAATTTCAACTGGAATTTTAGCAATTTTGACGTGAAATTGTAAACATGTGGACATGGATTTTGAAAATTCTAGAGAGAATTTTAAAAGCTTGAACAGAATTTCAACAATGGTGAGAGGGATTTGAAAAGTTTCAATGGGAATGGGAAGAATTGGGACGAAAATTGGAAAATTTTTAAGGGATTTGCAAAAATTTCAACTGGATTTTTAGCAATTTTGACGTGAAATTGTAAACATGTGGACATGGATTTTGAAAATTCTAGAGAGAAGTTTCAAACCTTCAACAGGATTTCAACTATTGTGAGAGGGATTTGAAAAGTTTCAATGGGAATGGGAAGAATTGGGACGAAAATTGGGAAATTTTTAAGGGATTTGAAAAAATTTCAACTGGATTTTTAGCAATTTTGACGTGAAATTGTAAACATGTGGACATGGATTTTGAAAATTCTAGAGAGAAGTTTCAAACTTTCAACAGGATTTCAACAATTTTGAGAGGGATTTTAAAAGTTTCAATGGGAATGTGAAGAATTGGGATGAAAATTGGAAAATTTTTAAGGGACTTTGAAAAAATTTCAACTGGAATTTTAGCAATTTTGACGTGAAATTGTAAACATGTGGACATGGATTTTGAAAATTCTAGAGAGAATTTTAAAAGCTTCAACAGAATTTCAACAATGGTGAGAGGGATTTGAAAAGTTTCAATGGGAATGGGAAGAATTGGGACGAAAATTGGAAAATTTTGAAGGGACTTTGAAAAATTTTCAACTGGATTTTTAGCAATTTTGACGTGAAATTGTAAACATGTGGACATGGATTTTGAAAGTTCTAGAGAGAAGTTTCAAACTTTCAACAGGATTTCAACAATGTTGAGAGGGATTTGAAAAGTTTCAATGGGAATGGGAAGAATTGGGATGAAAATTGGAAAGTTTTTCAGGGACTTTGAAAAAATTTCAACTGGAATTTTAGCAATTTTGACGTGAAAATGTAAACATGTTGAGGTGGATTTGGAAAATTCTAGAGAGAATTTTAAAAGCTTCTTCAGGGTTTCAACCATTTTGAGAGGGATTTGAAAAGTTTCAATGGGAATGGGAAGAATTGGGACGAACATTGGAAAATTTTGAAGGGACTTTGAAAAAATTTCAACTGGAATTTTAGCAATTTTGACACGAAATTGTAAACATGTTGACGTGGATTTGGAAAATTCTAGAGAGAATTTTAAAAGCTTCAACAGGGTTTCAACCATTTTGAGAGGCATTTGAAAAGTTTCAATGGGAATGGGAAGAATTGGGACGAAAATTGGAAAATAATGAAGGGACTTTGAAAAAATTTCAACTGGAATTTTAGCAATTTTGACGTGAAATTGTAAACATGCTGAGGTGGATTTCTAAAATTCTAGAGAGAATTTTATAAGCTTCAACAGGATTTCCACAATGTTGAGAGGGATTTTAAAAGTTTCAATGGGAATGGGAAGAATTGGGACGAAAATTGGAAAATTTTGAAGGGACTTTGAAAAAATTTCAACTGGAATTTTAGCAATTTTGACGTGAAATTGGAAACATGTGGACATGGATTTTGAAAATTCTAGAGAGAATTTTAAAAGCTTCAACAGGGTTTCAACCATTTTGAGAGGGGTTTGAAAAGTTTCAATGGGAATGGGAAGAATTGGGACGAACATTGGAAAATTTTGAAGGGACTTTGCAAAAATTTCAACTGGAATTTTAGCAATTTTGACGTGAAATTGTAAACATGTTGAAGTGGACTTGGAAAATTCTAGAGAAAAGTTTCAAAATTTCAACAGGTATTCAACAATGTTGAGAGGGATTTGAAAAGTTTCAATGGGAATGGGGAGAATTGGGACGAAAATTGGAAAATTATGAAGGGACTTTGAAAAAATTTCAACTGGAATTTTAGCAATTTTGACGTGAAATTGTAAACATGTTGAGGTGGATTTGGAAAATTCTAGAGAGAAGTTTCATACTTTCAACAGGTTTTCAACAATGTTGAGAGGGATTTGAAAAGTTTCAATGGGAATGGGGAGAATTGGGACGAAAATTGGAAAATTATGAAGGGACTTTGAAAAAATTTCAACTGGAATTTTAGCAATTTTGACGTGAAATTGTAAACATGTGGACATGGATTTTGAAAATTCTAGAGAGAATTTTAAAAGCTTCTTCAGGGTTTCAACCATTTTGAGAGGGATTTGAAAAGTTTCAATGGGAATGGGAAGAATTGGGACGAACATTGGAAAATTTTTCAGGGACTTTGAAAAAATTTCAACTGGAATTTTAGCAATTTTGACATGAAATTGTAAACATGTTGAGGTGGATTTGGAAAATTCTAGAGAGAAGTTTCAAACTTTCAACAGGATTTCAACAATGTTGAGAGGGATTTGAAAAGTTTCAATGGGAATGGGAAGAATTGGGACGAAAATTGGAAAATTTTTCAGGGACTTTGAAAAAATTTCAACTGGAATTTTAGCAATTTTGACATGAAATAGGAAACATGTGGACATGGATTTGGAAAATTCTAGAGAGAATTTTAAAAGCTTCAACAGAATTTCAACAATTGTGAGAGGGATTTGAAAAGTTTCAATGGGAATGGGAAGAATTGGGACGAAAATTGGAAAACTTTTAAGGGATTTGAAAAAATTTCAACTGGAATTTTAGCAATTTTGACGTGAAATTGTAAACATGTTTAGGTGGATTTGGAAAATTCTAGAGAGAAGTTTCAAACTTTCAACAGTATTTCAACAATTTTGAGAGGGATTTGAAAAGTTTCAATGGGAATGTGAAGAATTGGGATGAAAATTGGAAAATTTTTAAGGGACTTTGAAAAAATTTCAACTGGAATTTTAGCAATTTTGACATGAAATTGTAAACATGTTGACGTGGATTTTGAAAATTCTAGAGAGAATTTTAAAACCTTCAACAGTATTTCAACAATGTTGAGAGGGATTTGAAAAGTTTCAATGGGAATGGGAAGAATTGAGAGGAAAATTGGAAAATTTTGAAGGGACTTTGAAAAAATTTCAACTGGAATTTTAGCAATTTTGACGTGAAATTGTAAACATGTGGACATGGATTTTGAAAATTCTAGAGAGAAGTTTCAAACCTTCAACAGGATTTCAACTATTGTGAGAGGGATTTGAAAAGTTTCAATGGGAATGGGAAGAATTGGGACGAAAATTGGAAAATTTTGAAGGGATTTGAAAGAATTTCAACTGGAATTTTAGCAATGTTGATATGAAATTGTAAACATGTTGAGGTGGATTTGGAAAATTCTAGAGAGAAGTTTCAAACTTTCAACAGAATTTCAACAATGTTGAGAGGGATTTGAAAAGTTTCAATGGGAATGGGAAGAATTGGGACGAAAATTGGAAAATTTTTAAGGGATTTGAAAAAATTTCAACTGGAATTTTAGCAATTTTGACGTGAAATTGTAAACATGTTTAGGTGGATTTGGAAAATTCTAGAGAGAAGTTTCAAACTTTCAACAGTATTTCAACAATTTTGAGAGGGATTTGAAAAGTTTCAATGGGAATGTGAAGAATTGGGATGAAAATTGGAAAATTTTTAAGGGACTTTGAAAAAATTTCAACTGGAATTTTAGCAATTTTGACATGAAATTGTAAACATGTTGACGTGGATTTTGAAAATTCTAGAGAGAATTTTAAAACCTTCAACAGTATTTCAACAATTGTGAGAGGGATTTTAAAAGTTTCAATGGGAATGGGAAGAATTGGGACGAAAATTGTAAAATTTTTAAGGGACTTTGCAAAAATTTCAACTGGAATTTTAGCAATTTTGACATGAAATTGTAAACATGTGGACATGGATTTTGAAAATTCTAGAGAGAATTTTAAAAGCTTCAACAGGATTTCAACAATGTTGAGAGGGATTTGAAAAGTTTCAATGGGAATGGGAAGAATTGAGAGGAAAATTGGAAAATTTTGAAGGGACTTTGAAAAAATTTCAACTGGAATTTTAGCAATTTTGACGTGAAATTGTAAACATGTGGACATGGATTTTGAAAATTCTAGAGAGAATTTTAAAAGCTTGAACAGAATTTCAACAATGGTGAGAGGGATTTGAAAAGTTTCAATGGGAATGGGAAGAATTGGGACGAAAATTGGAAAATTTTTAAGGGATTTGCAAAAATTTCAACTGGATTTTTAGCAATTTTGACGTGAAATTGTAAACATGTGGACATGGATTTTGAAAATTCTAGAGAGAAGTTTCAAACCTTCAACAGGATTTCAACTATTGTGAGAGGGATTTGAAAAGTTTCAATGGGAATGGGAAGAATTGGGACGAAAATTGGGAAATTTTTAAGGGATTTGAAAAAATTTCAACTGGATTTTTAGCAATTTTGACGTGAAATTGTAAACATGTGGACATGGATTTTGAAAATTCTAGAGAGAAGTTTCAAACTTTCAACAGGATTTCAACAATTTTGAGAGGGATTTTAAAAGTTTCAATGGGAATGTGAAGAATTGGGATGAAAATTGGAAAATTTTGAAGGGACTTTGAAAAAATTTCAACTGGAATTTTAGCAATTTTGACGTGAAATTGTAAACATGTGGACATGGATTTTGAAAATTCTAGAGAGAATTTTAAAAGCTTCAACAGAATTTCAACAATGGTGAGAGGGATTTGAAAAGTTTCAATGGGAATGGGAAGAATTGGGACGAAAATTGGAAAATTTTGAAGGGACTTTGAAAAATTTTCAACTGGATTTTTAGCAATTTTGACATGAAATTGTAAACATGTGGACATGGATATGGAAAATTTTAGAGAGAATTTTAAAACCTTCAACAGGATTTCAACAATGTTGAGAGGGATTTGAAAAGTTTCAATGGGAAAGGGAAGAATTGGGACGAAAATTGTAAAATTTTTAAGGGACTTTGAAATAATTTCAACTGGAATTTTAGCAATTTTGACGTGAAATTGGAAACATGTGGACATGGATTTTGAAAATTCTAGAGAGAATTTTAAAAGCTTCAACAGAATTTCAACAATGTTGAGAGGGATTTGAAAAGTTTCAATGGGAAAGGGAAGAATTGGGACGAAAATTGGAAAATTTTTAAGGGACTTTGAAAAATTTTCAACTGGAATTTTAGCAATTTTGACGTGAAATTGTAAACATGTGGACATGGATTTTGAAAATTCTAGAGAGAATTTTAAAAGCTTCAACAGAATTTCAACAATGGTGAGAGGGATTTGAAAAGTTTCAATGGGAATGGGAAGAATTGGGACGAAAATTGGAAAATTTTTAAGGGATTTAAAAAAATTTCAACTGGAATTTTAGCAATGTTGACATGAAATTGTAAACATGTTGAGGTGGATTTGGAAAATTCTAGAGAGAAGTTTCAAACTTTCAACAGAATTTCAACAATGTTGAGAGGGATTTGAAAAGTTTCAATGGGAATGGGAAGAATTGGGACGAAAATTGGAAAATTTTGAAGGGACTTTGAAAAAATTTCAACTGGAATTTTAGCAATTTTGACGTGAAATTGGAAACATGTGGACATGGATTTTGAAAATTCTAGAGAGAATTTTAAAAGCTTCAACAGAATTTCAACAATTGTGAGAGGGATTTGAAAAGTTTCAATGGGAATGGGAAGAATTGGGACGAAAATTGGAAAATTTTTAAGGGATTTGAAAAAATTTCAACTGGAATTTTAGCAATTTTGACGTGAAATTGTAAACATGAGGACATGGATTTGGAAAATTCTAGAGAGAAGTTTCAAACTTTCAACAGGATTTCAACAATTTTGAGAGGGATTTGAAAAGTTTCAATGGGAATGGGAAGAATTGGGATGAAAATTGGAAAATTTTGAAGGGACTTTGAAAAAATTTCAACTGGAATTTTAGCAATTTTGACATGAAATTGTAAACATGTTGACGTGGATTTTGAAAATTCTAGAGAGAATTTTAAAACCTTCAACAGAATTTCAACAATTGTGAGAGGGATTTGAAAAGTTTCAATGGGAATGGGAAGAATTGGGACGAAAATTGTAAAATTTTGAAGGGACTTTGCAAAAATTTCAACTGGAATTTTAGCAATTTTGACATGAAATTGTAAACATGTGGACATGGATTTTGAAAATTCTAGAGAGAATTTTAAAAGCTTCAACAGGATTTCAACAATGTTGAGAGGGATTTGAAAAGTTTCAATGGGAATGGGAAGAATTGGGACGAACATTGGAAAATTTTGAAGGGACTTGGAAAAAATTTCAACTGGAATTTTAGCAATTTTGACGTGAAATTGTAAACATGTGGACATGGATTTTGAAAATTCTAGAGAGAATTTTAAAAGCTTCAACAGAATTTCAACAATGGTGAGAGGGATTTGAAAAGTTTCAATGGGAATGGGAAGAATTGGGACGAAAATTGGAAAATTTTTAAGGGATTTGCAAAAATTTCAACTGGAATTTTAGCAATTTTGACGTGAAATTGGAAACATGTGGACATGGATTTTGAAAATTCTAGAGAGAAGTTTCAAACTTTCAACAGGATTTCAACAATTTTGAGAGGGATTTGAAAAGTTTCAATGGGAATGGGAAGAATTGGGACGAAAATTGGAAAATTTTTAAGGGATTTAAAAAAATTTCAACTGGAATTTTAGCAATGTTGACATGAAATTGTAAACATGTTGAGGTGGATTTGGAAAATTCTAGAGAGAAGTTTCAAACTTTCAACAGAATTTCAACAATGTTGAGAGGGATTTGAAAAGTTTCAATGGGAATGGGAAGAATTGGGACGAAAATTGGAAAATTTTGAAGGGACTTTGAAAAAATTTCAACTGGAATTTTAGCAATTTTGACGTGAAATTGGAAACATGTGGACATGGATTTTGAAAATTCTAGAGAGAATTTTAAAAGCTTCAACAGAATTTCAACAATTGTGAGAGGGATTTGAAAAGTTTCAATGGGAATGGGAAGAATTGGGACGAAAATTGGAAAATTTTTAAGGGATTTGAAAAAATTTCAACTGGAATTTTAGCAATTTTGACGTGAAATTGTAAACATGAGGACATGGATTTGGAAAATTCTAGAGAGAAGTTTCAAACTTTCAACAGGATTTCAACAATTTTGAGAGGGATTTGAAAAGTTTCAATGGGAATGGGAAGAATTGGGATGAAAATTGGAAAATTTTGAAGGGACTTTGAAAAAATTTCAACTGGAATTTTAGCAATTTTGACATGAAATTGTAAACATGTTGACGTGGATTTTGAAAATTCTAGAGAGAATTTTAAAACCTTCAACAGAATTTCAACAATTGTGAGAGGGATTTGAAAAGTTTCAATGGGAATGGGAAGAATTGGGACGAAAATTGTAAAATTTTGAAGGGACTTTGCAAAAATTTCAACTGGAATTTTAGCAATTTTGACATGAAATTGTAAACATGTGGACATGGATTTTGAAAATTCTAGAGAGAATTTTAAAAGCTTCAACAGGATTTCAACAATGTTGAGAGGGATTTGAAAAGTTTCAATGGGAATGGGAAGAATTGGGACGAACATTGGAAAATTTTGAAGGGACTTGGAAAAAATTTCAACTGGAATTTTAGCAATTTTGACGTGAAATTGTAAACATGTGGACATGGATTTTGAAAATTCTAGAGAGAATTTTAAAAGCTTCAACAGAATTTCAACAATGGTGAGAGGGATTTGAAAAGTTTCAATGGGAATGGGAAGAATTGGGACGAAAATTGGAAAATTTTTAAGGGATTTGCAAAAATTTCAACTGGAATTTTAGCAATTTTGACGTGAAATTGGAAACATGTGGACATGGATTTTGAAAATTCTAGAGAGAAGTTTCAAACTTTCAACAGGATTTCAACAATTTTGAGAGGGATTTGAAAAGTTTCAATGGGAATGGGAAGAATTGGGACGAAAATTGGAAAATTTTGAAGGGACTTTGAAAAAATTTCAACTGGAATTTTAGCAATTTTGACGTGAAATTGTAAACATGTTGAAGTGGACTTGGAAAATTCTAGAGAGAATTTTAAAAGCTTCATCTGGGTGTCAACCATTTTGAGAGGGATTTGAAAAGTTTCAGTGGGAATGGGAAGAATTGGGACGAAAATTGTAAAATTTTTAAGGGACTTTGAAAAAATTTCAACTGGAATTTTAGCAATTTTGACGTGAAATTGTAAACATGTTGAGGTGGATTTGGAAAATTCTAGAGAAAAGTTTCAAAATTTCAACAGGTATTCAACAATGTTGAGAGGGATTTGAAAAGTTTCAATGGGAATGGGGAGAATTGGGACGAAAATTGGAAAATTATGAAGGGACTTTGCAAAAATTTCAACTGGAATTTTAGCAATTTTGACGTGAAATTGTAAACATGTTGAGGTGGATTTGGAAAATTCTAGAGAGAAGTTTCATACTTTCAACAGGTTTTCAACAATGTTGAGAGGGATTTGAAAAGTTTCAATGGGAATGGGAAGAATTGGGATGAAAATTGGAAAGTTTTTCAGGGACTTTGAAAAAATTTCAACTGGAATTTTAGCAATTTTGACGTGAAATTGTAAACATGTTGAGGTGGATTTGGAAAATTCTAGAGAGAATTTTAAAAGCTTCTTCAGGGTTTCAACCATTTTGAGAGGGATTTGAAAAGTTTCAATGGGAATGGGAAGAATTGGGACGAACATTGGAAAATTTTGAAGGGACTTTGAAAAAATTTCAACTGGAATTTTAGCAATTTTGACATGAAATTGTAAACATGTTGACGTGGATTTGGAAAATTCTAGAGAGAAGTTTCAAACTTTCATCAGGATTTCAACAATGTTGAGAGGGATTTGAAAAGTTTCAATGGGAATGGGAAGAATTGGGACGAAAATTGGAAAATTTTTCAGGGACTTTGAAAAAATTTCAACTGGAATTTTAGCAATTTTGACGTGAAATTGTAAACATGCTGAGGTGAATTTGGAAAATTCTAGAGAGAATTGTAAAAGCTTCATCAGGGTTTCAACCGTTTTGGGAGGGATTTGAAAAGTTTCAATGGGAATGGGAAGAATTGGGACGAAAATTGGAAAATTTTGAAGGGACTTTGAAAAAATTTCAACTGGAATTTTAGCAATTTTGACATGAAATTGGAAACATGTTGAGGTGGATTTGGAAAATTCTAGAGAGAATTTTAAAAGCTTCAACAGGGTTTCAACCATTTTGAGAGGCATTTGAAAAGTTTCAATGGGAATGGGAAGAATTGGGACGAAAATTGGAAAATAATGAAGGGACTTTGAAAAAATTTCAACTGGAATTTTAGCAATTTTGACGTGAAATTGTAAACATGCTGAGGTGGATTTCTAAAATTCTAGAGAGAATTTTATAAGCTTCAACAGGATTTCCACAATGTTGAGAGGGATTTTAAAAGTTTCAATGGGAATGGGAAGAATTGGGACGAAAATTGGAAAATTTTGAAGGGACTTTGAAAAAATTTCAACTGGAATTTTAGCAATTTTGACGTGAAATTGGAAACATGTGGACATGGATTTTGAAAATTCTAGAGAGAATTTTAAAAGCTTCATCAGGATTTCCACAATGTTGAGAGGGATTTGAAAAGTTTCAATGGGAATGGGAAGAATTGGGACGAAAATTGGAAAATTTTGAAGGGACTTTGAAAAAATTTCAACTGGAATTTTAGCAATTTTGACGTGAAATTGTAAACATGTTGAAGTGGACTTGGAAAATTCTAGAGAGAAGTTTCAAACTTTCATCAGGATTTCAACAATGTTGAGAGGGATTTGAAAAGTTTCAATGGGAATGGGAAGAATTGGGACGAAAATTGGAAAATTTTGAAGGGACTTTGAAAAAATTTCAACTGGAATTTTAGCAATTTTGACGTGAAATTGTAAACATGTTGAGGTGGATTTTGAAAATTCTAGAGAGAATTTTAAAAGCTTCAACAGGGTTTCAACCATTTTGAGAGGGGTTTGAAAAGTTTCAATGGGAATGGGAAGAATTGGGACGAACATTGGAAAATTTTGAAGGGACTTTGAAAAAATTTCAACTGGAATTTTAGCAATTTTGACGTGAAATTGTAAACATGTTGAAGTGGACTTGGAAAATTCTAGAGAGAATTTTAAAAGCTTCATCTGGGTGTCAACCATTTTGAGAGGGATCTGAAAAGTTTCAGTGGGAATGGGAAGAATTGGGACGAAAATTGGAAAATTTTGAAGGGACTTTGAAAAAATTTCAACTGGAATTTTAGCAATTTTGACGTGAAATTGTAAACATGTTGAGGTGGATTTGGAAAATTCTAGAGAAAAGTTTCAAAATTTCAACAGGTATTCAACAATGTTGAGAGGGATTTGAAAAGTTTCAATGGGAATGGGGAGAATTGGGACGAAAATTGGAAAATTATGAAGGGACTTTGAAAAAATTTCAACTGGAATTTTAGCAATTTTTACGTGAAATTGTAAACATGTTGAGGTGGATTTGGAAAATTCTAGAGAGAATTTTCATACTTTCAACAGGTTTTCAACAATGTTGAGAGGGATTTGAAAAGTTTCAATGGGAATGGGGAGAATTGGGACGAAAATTGGAAAATTATGAAGGGACTTTGAAAAAATTTCAACTGGAATTTTAGCAATTTTGACGTGAAATTGTAAACATGTTGAGGTGGATTTTGAAAATTCTAGAGAGAATTTTAAAAGCTTCTTCAGGGTTTCAACCATTTTGAGAGGGATTTGAAAAGTTTCAATGGGAATGGGAAGAATTGGGACGAACATTGGAAAATTTTGAAGGGACTTTGAAAAAATTTCAACTGGAATTTTAGCAATTTTGACATGAAATTGTAAACATGTTGACGTGGATTTGGAAAATTCTAGAGAGAAGTTTCAAACTTTCATCAGGATTTCAACAATGTTGAGAGGGATTTGAAAAGTTTCAATGGGAATGGGAAGAATTGGGACGAAAATTGGAAAATTTTTCAGGGACTTTGAAAAAATTTCAACTGGAATTTTAGCAATTTTGACGTGAAATTGGAAACATGTGGACATGGATTTTGAAAATTCTAGAGAGAATTTTAAAAGCTTCATCAGGGTTTCAACCGTTTTGGGAGGGATTTGAAAAGTTTCAATGGGAATGGGAAGAATTGGGACGAAAATTGGAAAATTTTGAAGGGACTTTGAAAAAATTTCAACTGGAATTTTAGCAATTTTGACGTGAAATTGTAAACATGCTGAGGTGGATTTGGAAAATTCTAGAGAGAAGTTTCAAAATTTCATCAGGATTTCAACAATGTTGAGAGGGATTTGAAAAGTTTCAATGGGAATGGGAAGAATTGGGACGAAAATTGGAAAATTTTGAAGGGACTTTGCAAAAATTTCAACTGGAATTTTAGCAATTTTGACGTGAAATTGTAAACATGTTGAGGTGGATTTTGAAAATTCTAGAGAGAATTTTAAAAGCTTCAACAGGGTTTCAACCATTTTGAGAGGGGTTTGAAAAGTTTCAATGGGAATGGGAAGAATTGGGACGAACATTGTAAAATTTTGAAGGGACTTTGAAAAAATTTCAACTGGAATTTTAGCAATTTTGACGTGAAATTGTAAACATGTTGAAGTGGACTTGGAAAATTCTAGAGAGAATTTTAAAAGCTTCATCTGGGTGTCAACCATTTTGAGAGGGATTTGAAAAGTTTCAGTGGGAATGGGAAGAATTGGGACGAAAATTGGAAAATTTTGAAGGGACTTTGAAAAAATTTCAACTGGAATTTTAGCAATTTTGACGTGAAATTGTAAACATGTTGAGGTGGATTTGGAAAATTCTAGAGAAAAGTTTCAAAATTTCAACAGGTATTCAACAATGTTGAGAGGGATTTGAAAAGTTTCAATGGGAATGGGGAGAATTGGGACGAAAATTGGAAAATTATGAAGGGACTTTGAAAAAATTTCAACTGGAATTTTAGCAATTTTTACGTGAAATTGTAAACATGTTGAGGTGGATTTGGAAAATTCTAGAGAGAAGTTTCATACTTTCAACAGGTTTTCAACAATGTTGAGAGGGATTTGAAAAGTTTCAATGGGAATGGGGAGAATTGGGACGAAAATTGGAAAATTATGAAGGGACTTTGAAAAAATTTCAACTGGAATTTTAGCAATTTTGACGTGAAATTGTAAACATGTTGAGGTGGATTTTGAAAATTCTAGAGAGAATTTTAAAAGCTTCTTCAGGGTTTCAACCATTTTGAGAGGGATTTGAAAAGTTTCAATGGGAATGGGAAGAATTGGGACGAACATTGGAAAATTTTTCAGGGACTTTGAAAAAATTTCAACTGGAATTTTAGCAATTTTGACATGAAATTGTAAACATGTTGACGTGGACTTGGAAAATTCTAGAGAGAAGTTTCAAACTTTCAACAGGATTTCAACAATGTTGAGAGGGATTTGAAAAGTTTCAATGGGAATGGGAAGAATTGGGACGAAAATTGGAAAATTTTTCAGGGACTTTGAAAAAATTTCAACTGGAATTTTAGGAATTTTGACGTGAAATAGGAAACATGTGGACATGGATTTGGAAAATTCTAGAGAGAATTTTAAAAGCTTCAACAGAATTTCAACAATTGTGAGAGGGATTTGAAAAGTTTCAATGGGAATGGGAAGAATTGGGACGAAAATTGGAAAATTTTTAAGGGATTTGAAAAAATTTCAACTGGAATTTTAGCAATTTTGACGTGAAATTGTAAACATGTTTAGGTGGATTTGGAAAATTCTAGAGAGAAGTTTCAAACTTTCAACAGTATTTCAACAATTTTGAGAGGGATTTGAAAAGTTTCAATGGGAATGGGAAGAATTGGGATGAAAATAGGAAAATTTTTAAGGGACTTTGAAAAAATTTCAACTGGAATTTTAGCAATTTTGACATGAAATTGTAAACATGTTGACGTGGATTTTGAAAATTCTAGTGAGAATTTTAAAACCTTCAACAGTATTTCAACAATTGTGAGAGGGATTTGAAAAGTTTCAATGGGAATGGGGAGAATTGGGACGAAAATTGTAAAATTTTGAAGGGACTTTGCAAAAATTTCAACTGGAATTTTAGCAATTTTGACATGAAATTGTAAACATGTGGACATGGATTTTGAAAATTCTAGAGAGAATTTTAAAAGCTTCAACAGGATTTCAACAATGTTGAGAGGGATTTGAAAAGTTTCAATGGGAATGGGAAGAATTGAGAGGAAAATTGGAAAATTTTGAAGGGACTTTGAAAAAATTTCAACTGGAATTTTAGCAATTTTGACATGAAATTGTAAACATGTTGAGGTGGATTTGGAAAATTCTAGAGAGAATTTTAAAAGCTTCAACAGAATTTCAACAATGGTGAGAGGGATTTTAAAAGTTTCAATGGGAATGGGAAGAATTGGGACGAAAATTGGAAAATTTTTAAGGGATTTGCAAAAATTTCAACTGGATTTTTAGCAATTTTGACGTGAAATTGTAAACATGTGGACATGGATTTTGAAAATTCTAGAGAGAAGTTTCAAACCTTCAACAGGATTTCAACTATTGTGAGAGGGATTTGAAAAGTTTCAATGGGAATGGGAAGAATTGGGACGAAAATTGGGAAATTTTTAAGGGATTTGAAAAAATTTCAACTGGATTTTTAGCAATTTTGACGTGAAATTGTAAACATGTGGACATGGATTTTGAAAATTCTAGAGAGAAGTTTCAAACTTTCAACAGGATTTCAACAATTTTGAGAGGGATTTTAAAAGTTTCAATGGGAATTTGAAGAATTGGGATGAAAATTGGAAAATTTTGAAGGGACTTTCCAAAAATTTCAACTGGAATTTTAGCAATTTTGACGTGAAATTGTAAACACGTGGACATGGATTTTGAAAATTCTAGAGAGAATTTTAAAAGCTTCAACAGAATTTCAACAATGGTGAGAGGGATTTGAAAAGTTTCAATGGGAATGGGAAGAATTGGGACGAAAATTGGAAAATTTTGAAGGGACTTTGAAAAATTTTCAACTGGATTTTTAGCAATTTTGACGTGAAATTGTAAACATGTGGACATGGATATGGAAAATTTTAGAGAGAATTTTAAAACCTTCAACAGGATTTCAACAATGTTGAGAGGGATTTGAAAAGTTTCAATGGGAAAGGGAAGAATTGGGACGAAAATTGTAAAATTTTTGAGGGACTTTGAAATAATTTCAACTGGAATTTTAGCAATTTTGACGTGAAATTGTAAACATGTGGACATGGATTTTGAAAATTCTAGAGAGAATTTTAAAAGCTTCAACAGGATTTCAACAATGTTGAGAGGGATTTGAAAAGTTTCAATGGGAAAGGGAAGAATTGGGACGAAAATTGTAAAATTTTGAAGGGACTTTGAAAAAATTTCAACTGGAATTTTAGCAATTTTGACGTGAAATTGTAAACATGTGGACATGGATTTTGAAAATTCTAGAGAGAATTTTAAAAGCTTGAACAGAATTTCAACAATGGTGAGAGGGATTTGAAAAGTTTCAATGGGAATGGGAAGAATTGGGACGAAAATTGGAAAATTTTTAAGGGATTTGCAAAAATTTCAACTGGATTTTTAGCAATTTTGACGTGAAATTGTAAATATGTGGACATGGATTTTGAAAATTCTAGAGTGAAGTTTCAAACTTTCAACAGGATTTCAACAATTTTGAGAGGGATTTGAAAAGTTTCAATGGGAATGGGTAGAATTGGGACGAAAATTGGAAAATTTTTAAGGGATTTGAAAAAATTTCAGCTGGAATTTTAGCAATTTTGACGTGAAATTGTAAACATGTTGAGGTGGATTTGGAAAATTCTAGAGAAAAGTTTCAAACTTTCAACAGGATTTCAACAATGTTGAGAGGGATTTGGAAAGTTTCAATGGGAATGGGAAGAATTGGGACGAAAATTGGAAAATAATGAAGGGACTTTGCAAAAATTTCAACTGGAATTTTAGCAATTTTGACATGAAATTGTAAACATGTGGACATGGATTTTGAAAATTCTAGAGAGAATTTTAAAAGCTTCAACAGGATTTCAACAATGTTGAGAGGGATTTGAAAAGTTTCAATGGGAATGGGAAGAATTGAGAGGAAAATTGGAAAATTTTTAAGGGATTTGAAAAAATTTCAACTGGAATTTTAGCAATTTTGACGTGAAATTGTAAACATGTGGACATGGATTTTGAAAATTCTAGAGAGAAGTTTCAAACTTTCAACAGGATTTCAACAATTTTGAGAGGGATTTTAAAAGTTTCAATGGGAATTTGAAGAATTGGGATGAAAATTGGAAAATTTTGAAGGGACTTTGAAAAAATTTCAACTGGAATTTTAGCAATTTTGACGTGAAATTGTAAACACGTGGACATGGATTTTGAAAATTCTAGAGAGAATTTTAAAAGCTTCAACAGAATTTCAACAATGGTGAGAGGGATTTGAAAAGTTTCAATGGGAATGGGAAGAATTGGGACGAAAATTGGAAAATTTTGAAGGGACTTTGAAAAATTTTCAACTGGAATTTTAGCAATTTTGACGTGAAATTGTAAACATGTGGACATGGATATGGAAAATTTTAGAGAGAATTTTAAAACCTTCAACAGGATTTCAACAATGTTGAGAGGGATTTGAAAAGTTTCAATGGGAAAGGGAAGAATTGGGACGAAAATTGTAAAATTTTTAAGGGACTTTGAAATAATTTCAACTGGAATTTTAGCAATTTTGACGTGAAATTGTAAACATGTGGACATGGATATGGAAAATTCTAGAGAGAATTTTAAAAGCTTCAACAGGATTTCAACAATGTTGAGAGGGATTTGAAAAGTTTCAATGGGAATGGGAAGAATTGGGACGAAAATTGTAAAATTTTTAAGGGATTTGAAAAAATTTCAACTGGAATTTTAGCAATTTTGACATGAAATTGTAAACATGTTGACGTGGATTTTGAAAATTCTAGAGAGAATTTTAAAACCTTCAACAGAATTTCAACAATTGTGAGAGGGATTTGAAAAGTTTCAATGGGAATGGGAAGAATTGGGATGAAAATTGTAAAATTTTGAAGGGACTTTGCAAAAATTTCAACTGGAATTTTAGCAATTTTGACGTGAAATTGGAAACATGTCGACATGGATTTTGAAAATTCTAGAGAGAATTTTAAAAGCTTCAACAGGATTTCAACAATGTTGAGAGGGATTTGAAAAGTTTCAATGGGAATGGGAAGAATTGGGACGAAAATTGGAAAATTTTGAAGGGACTTGGAAAAAATTTCAACTGGAATTTTAGCAATTTTGACGTGAAATTGTAAACATGTGGACATGGATTTTGAAAATTCTAGAGAGAATTTTAAAAGCTTCAACAGAATTTCAACAATGGTGAGAGGGATTTGAAAAGTTTCAATGGGAATGGGAAGAATTGGGATGAAAATTGGAAAATTTTTAAGGGATTTGCTAAATTTCAACTGGATTTTTAGCAATTTTGACGTGAAATTGTAAACATGTGGACATGGATTTTGAAAATTCTAGAGTGAAGTTTCAAACTTTCAACAGGATTTCAACAATTTTGAGAGGGATTTGAAAAGTTTCAATGGGAATGGGAAGAATTGGGACGAAAATTGGAAAATTTTGAAGGGACTTTGAAAAAATTTCAACTGGAATTTTAGCAATTTTGATGTGAAATTGTAAACATGTTGAGGTGGATTCAAAAATTCTAGAGAGAATTTTAAAAGCTTCAACAGAATTTCAACAATGTTGAGAGGGATTTGAAAAGTTTCAATGGGAATGGGAAGAATTGGGACGAAAATTGGAAAATTTTGAAGGGACTTTGAAAAAATTTCAACTGGAATTTTAGCAATTTTGACGTGAAATTGTAAACATGTGGACATGGATTTTGAAAATTCTAGAGAGAATTTTAAAAGCTTCAACAGGATTTCAACAATTGTGAGAGGGATTTGAAAAGTTTCAATGGGAATGGGTAGAATTGGGACGAAAATTGGAAAATTTTTAAGGGATTTGAAAAAATTTCACTGGATTTTAAACAATTTTGACGTGAAATTGGAAACATGTTGAGGTGGATTTGGAAAATTCTAGAGAGAATTTTAAAAGCTTCAACAGGGTTTCAACCATTTTGAGAGGCATTTGAAAAGTTTCAATGGGAATGGGAAGAATTGGGACGAAAATTGGAAAATTATGAAGGGACTTTGAAAAAATTTCAACTGGAATTTTAGCAATTTTGATGTGAAATTGTAAACATATTGACGTGGATTTGGAAAATTCTAGAGAGAATTTTAAAACCTTCAACAGGATTTCAACAATGTTGAGAGGGATTTGGAAAGTTTCAATGGGAATGGGAAGAATTGGGACGAACATTGGAAAATTTTGAAGGGACTTTGAAAAAATTTCAGCTGGAATTTTAGAAATTTTGAAGTGAAATTGTAAACATGTTGAGGTGGATTTGGAAAATTCTAGAGAAAAGTTTCAAACTTTCAACAGGATTTCAACAATGTTGAGAGGGATTTGAAAAGTTTCAATGGGAATGGGAAGAATTGGGACGAAAATTGGAAAATAATGAAGGGACTTTGAAAAAATTTCAACTGGAATTTTAGCAATTTTGACGTGAAATTGTAAACATGTTGAAGTGGATTTGGAAAATTCTAGAGAGAATTTTAAAAGCTTCATCTGGGTGTCAACCATTTTGAGAGGGATTTGAAAAGTTTCAGTGGGAATGGGAAGAATTGGGACGAAAATTGGAAAATTTTTCAGGGACTTTGAAAAAATTTCAACTGGAATTTTAGCAATTTTGACGTGAAATTGTAAACATGCTGAGGTGGATTTGGAAAATTCTAGAGAGAAGTTTCAAACTTTCATCAGGATTTCAACAATGTTGAGAGGGATTTGAAAAGTTTCAATGGGAATGGGAAGAATTGGGACGAAAATTGGAAAATTTTGAAGGGACTTTGAAAAAATTTCAACTGGAATTTTAGCAATTTTGATGTGAAATTGTAAACATGTTGAGGTGGATTCAAAAATTCTAGAGAGAATTTTAAAAGCTTCAACAGAATTTCAACAATGTTGAGAGGGATTTGAAAAGTTTCAATGGGAATGGGAAGAATTGGGACGAAAATTGTAAAATTTTGAAGGGACTTTGAAAAAATTTCAACTGGAATTTTAGCAATTTTGATGTGAAATTGTAAACATGTTGAAGTGGACTTGGAAAATTCTAGAGAGAATTTTAAAAGCTTCATCTGGGTGTCAACCATT
>NW_028116666.1:0-55919 GCF_964273445.1 Streptopelia decaocto | reverse complement strand
ATTGAAACTTTTCAAATCCCTCTCAACATTGTTAAAATTCTGTTGAAGCTTTTAAAAATCTCTCTAGAATTTTCAAAATCCATGTCCACATGTTTACAATTTCACGTCAAAAAATGGCTAAAATTCCAGTTGAAATTTTTTCAAAGTCCCTTAAAAATTTTCCAATTTTTGTCCCAATTCTTCCCATTCCCATTGAAACTTTTCAAATCCCTCTCAACATTGTTGAAATTCTGTTGAAGCTTTTAAAATTCTCTCTAGAATTTTCAAAATCCATGTCCACATGTTTACAATTTCACGTCAAAAAATGGCTAAAATTCCAGTTGAAATTTTTTCCAAGTCCCTTAAAAATTTTCCAAATTTTGTCCCAATTCTTCCCATTCCCATTGAAACTTTTCAAATCCCTCTCAAAATTGTTGAAATTCTCTTGAAGCTTTTAAAATTCTCTCTAGAATTTTCAAAATCCATGTCCACATGTTTACAATTTCACGTCAAAAAATGGCTAAAATTCCAGTTGATATTTTTTCAAAGTCCCTTAAAAATTTTCCAATTTTTGTCCCAATTCTTCCCATTCCCATTGAAACTTTTCAAATCCCTCTCAAAATTGTTGAAATTCTCTTGAAGCTTTTAAAATTCTCTCTAGAATTTTCAAAATCCATGTCCACATGTTTACAATTTCACGTCAAAAAATGGCTAAAATTCCAGTTGAAATTTTTTCAAAGTCCCTTAAAAATTTTCCAATTTTTGTCCCAATTCTTCCCATTCCCATTGAAACTTTTCAAATCCCTCTCAAAATTGTTGAAATTCTGTTGAAGCTTTTAAAATTCTCTCTAGAATTTTCAAAATCCATGTCCACATGTTTACAATTTCACGTCAAAAAATGGCTAAAATTCCAGTTGATATTTTTTCAAAGTCCCTTAAAAATTTTCCAATTTTTGTCCCAATTCTTCCCATTCCCATTGAAACTTTTCAAATCCCTCTCAAAATTGTTGAAATTCTGTTGAAGCTTTTAGAATTCTCTCTAGAATTTTCAAAATCCATGTCCACATGTTTACAATTTCACGTAAAAAAATGGCTAAAATTCCAGTTGAAATTTTTTCAAAGTCCCTTAAAAATTTTCCAATTTTTGTCCCAATTCTTCCCATTCCCATTGAAACTTTTCAAATCCCTCTCAAAATTGTTGAAATTCTGTTGAAGCTTTTAAAATTCTCTCTAGAATTTTCAAAATCCATGTCCACATGTTTACAATTTCACGTCAAAAAATGGCTAAAATTCCAGTTGAAATTTTTTCAAAGTCCCATAAAAATTTTCCCATTTTTGTCCCAATTCTTCCCATTCCCATTGAAACTTTTCAAATCCCTCTCAACATTGTTGAAATTCTGTTGAAGCTTTTAAAAATCTCTCTAGAATTTTCAAAATCCATGTCCACATGTTTACAATTTCACGTCAAAAAATGGCTAAAATTCCAGTTGAAATTTTTTCAAAGTCCCTTCAAAATTTTCCAATTTTTGTCCCAATTCTTCCCATTCCCATTGAAACTTTTCAAATCCCTCTCAACATTGTTGAAATTCTGTTGAAGCTTTTAAAATTCTCTCTAGAATTTTCAAAATCCATGTCCACATGTTTACAATTTCACGTCAAAAAATGGCTAAAATTCCAGTTGAAATTTTTTCAAGTCCCTTAAAAATTTTCCCATTTTTGTCCCAATTCTTCCCATTCCCATTGAAACTTTTCAAATCCCTCTCAAAATTGTTGAAATTCTGTTGAAGCTTTTAAAATTCTCTCTAGAATTTTCAAAATCCATGTCCACATGTTTACAATTTCACGTCAAAAAATGGCTAAAATTCCAGTTGAAATGTTTTCAAAGTCCCTTAAAAATTTTCCAATTTTTGTCCCAATTCTTCCCATTCCCATTGAAACTTTTCAAATCCCTCTCAACATTGTTAAAATTCTGTTGAAGCTTTTAAAAATCTCTCTAGAATTTTCAAAATCCATGTCCACATGTTTACAATTTCACGTCAAAAAATGGCTAAAATTCCAGTTGAAATTTTTTCAAAGTCCCTTAAAAATTTTCCAATTTTTGTCCCAATTCTTCCCATTCCCATTGAAACTTTTCAAATCCCTCTCAACATTGTTGAAATTCTGTTGAAGCTTTTAAAATTCTCTCTAGAATTTTCAAAATCCATGTCCACATGTTTACAATTTCACGTCAAAAAATGGCTAAAATTCCAGTTGAAATTTTTTCAAAGTCCCTTCAAAATTTTCCAAATTTTGTCCCAATTCTTCCCATTCCCATTGAAACTTTTCAAATCCCTCTCAAAATTGTTGAAATTCTCTTGAAGCTTTTAAAATTCTCTCTAGAATTTTCAAAATCCATGTCCACATGTTTACAATTTCACGTCAAAAAATGGCTAAAATTCCAGTTGATATTTTTTCAAAGTCCCTTAAAAATTTTCCAATTTTTGTCCCAATTCTTCCCATTCCCATTGAAACTTTTCAAATCCCTCTCAAAATTGTTGAAATTCTGTTGAAGCTTTTAAAATTCTCTCTAGAATTTTCAAAATCCATGTCCACATGTTTACAATTTCACGTCAAAAAATGGC
Source organism: Streptopelia decaocto (assembly GCF_964273445.1). Lineage (NCBI taxonomy): Eukaryota > Metazoa > Chordata > Aves > Columbiformes > Columbidae > Streptopelia > Streptopelia decaocto. The sequence goes on along the minus strand of NW_028116666.1, from coordinate 53,319 downwards.
TAAAATTCCAGTTGAAATTTTTTAAAGTCCCTTTAAAGTTTTCCCATTTTTGTCCCAATTCTTCCCATTCCCATTGAAACTTTTCAAATCCCTCTCAACATTGTTGAAATTCTGTTGAAGCTTTTAAAATTCTCTCTAGAATTTTCAAAATCCATGTCCACATGTTTACAATTTCACGTCAAAAAATGGCTAAAATTCCAGTTGAAATTTTTTCAAAGTCCCTTCAAAATTTTCCAATTTTTGTCCCAATTCTTCCCATTCCCATTGAAACTTTTCAAATCCCTCTCAACATTGTTGAAATTCTGTTGAAGCTTTTAAAATTCTCTCTAGAATTTTCAAAATCCATGTCCACATGTTTACAATTTCACGTCAAAAAATGGCTAAAATTCCAGTTGAAATTTTTTCAAGTCCCTTCAAAATTTTCCCATTTTTGTCCCAATTCTTCCCATTCCCATTGAAACTTTTCAAATCCCTCTCAAAATTGTTGAAATTCTCTTGAAGCTTTTAAAAATCTCTCTAGAATTTTCAAAATCCATGTCCACATGTTTACAATTTCACGTTAAAAAATGGCTAAAATTCCAGTTGAAATTTTTTCCAAGTCCCTTAAAAATTTTCCAATTTTTGTCCCAATTCTTCCCATTCCCATTGAAACTTTTCAAATCCCTCTCAAAATTGTTGAAATTCTGTTGAAGCTTTTAAAATTCTCTCTAGAATTTTCAAAATCCATGTCCACATGTTTACAATTTCACGTCAAAAAATGGCTAAAATTCCAGTTGAAATGTTTTCAAAGTCCCTTAAAAATTTTCCAATTTTTGTCCCAATTCTTCCCATTCCCATTGAAACTTTTCAAATCCCTCTCAAAATTGTTGAAATTCTCTTGAAGCTTTTAAAATTCTCTCTAGAATTTTCAAAATCCATGTCCACATGTTTACAATTTCACGTCAAAAAATGGCTAAAATTCCAGTTGAAATTTTTTCAAAGTCCCTTAAAAATTTTCCAATTTTTGTCCCAATTCTTCCCATTCCCATTGAAACTTTTCAAATCCCTCTCAAAATTGTTGAAATTCTGTTGAAGCTTTTAAAATTCTCTCTAGAATTTTCAAAATCCATGTCCACATGTTTACAATTTCACGTCAAAAAATGGCTAAAATTCCAGTTGATATTTTTTCAAAGTCCCTTAAAAATTTTCCAATTTTTGTCCCAATTCTTCCCATTCCCATTGAAACTTTTCAAATCCCTCTCAAAATTGTTGAAATTCTGTTGAAGCTTTTAGAATTCTCTCTAGAATTTTCAAAATCCATGTCCACATGTTTACAATTTCACGTCAAAAAATGGCTAAAATTCCAGTTGAAATTTTTTCAAAGTCCCTTCAAAATTTTCCAATTTTTGTCCCAATTCTTCCCATTCCCATTGAAACTTTTCAAATCCCTCTCAAAATTGTTGAAATTCTGTTGAAGCTTTTAAAATTCTCTCTAGAATTTTCAAAATCCATGTCCACATGTTTACAATTTCACGTCAAAAAATGGCTAAAATTCCAGTTGAAATTTTTTAAAGTCCCTTTAAAGTTTTCCCATTTTTGTCCCAATTCTTCCCATTCCCATTGAAACTTTTCAAATCCCTCTCAACATTGTTGAAATTCTGTTGAAGCTTTTAAAAATCTCTCTAGAATTTTCAAAATCCATGTCCACATGTTTACAATTTCACGTCAAAAAATGGCTAAAATTCCAGTTGAAATTTTTTCAAAGTCCCTTCAAAATTTTCCAATTTTTGTCCCAATTCTTCCCATTCCCATTGAAACTTTTCAAATCCCTCTCAACATTGTTGAAATTCTGTTGAAGCTTTTAAAATTCTCTCTAGAATTTTCAAAATCCATGTTGTCCACATGTTTACAATTTCACGTCAAAACATGGCTAAAATTCCAGTTGAAATTTTTTCAAAGTCCCTTAAAAATTTTCCCATTTTTGTCCCAATTCTTCCCATTCCCATTGAAACTTTTCAAATCCCTCTCAAAATTGTTGAAATTCTCTTGAAGCTTTTAAAATTCTCTCTAGAATTTTCAAAATCCATGTCCACATGTTTACAATTTCACGTCAAAAATGGCTAAAATTCCAGTTGAAATTTTTTCAAAGTCCCTTAAAAATTTTCCCATTTTTGTCCCAATTCTTCCCATTCCCATTGAAACTTTTCAAATCCCTCTCAAAATTGTTGAAATTCTCTTGAAGCTTTTAAAAATCTCTCTAGAATTTTCAAAATCCATGTCCACATGTTTACAATTTCACATAAAAATGGCTAAAATTCCAGTTGAAATTTTTTCCAAGTCCCTTAAAAATTTTCCAATTTTTGTCCCAAATCTTCCCATTCCCATTGAAACTTTTCAAATCCCTCTCAGAATTGTTGAAATTCTGTTGAAGCTTTTAAAATTCTCTCTAGAATTTTCAAAATCCATGTCCACATGTTTACAATTTCACGTCAAAAAATGGCTAAAATTCCAGTTGAAATTTTTTCAAAGTCCCTTAAAAATTTTCCAATTTTTGTCCCAATTCTTCCCATTCCCATTGAAACTTTTCAAATCCCTCTCAAAATTGTTGAAATTCTGTTGAAGCTTTTAGAATTCTCTCTAGAATTTTCAAAATCCATGTCCACATGTTTACAATTTCACGTCAAAAAATGGCTAAAATTCCAGTTGAAATGTTTTCAAAGTCCCTTAAAAATTTTCCAATTTTTGTCCCAATTCTTCCCATTCCCATTGAAACTTTTCAAATCCCTCTCAAAATTGTTGAAATTCTGTTGAAGCTTTTAAAATTCTCTCTAGAATTTTCAAAATCCATGTCCACATGTTTACAATTTCACATAAAAAATGGCTAAAATTCCAGTTGAAATTTTTCAAAGTCCCTTAAAAATTTTCCAATTTTTGTCCCAATTCTTCCCATTCCCATTGAAACTTTTCAAATCCCTCTCAAAATTCTTGAAATTCTGTTGAAGCTTTTAGAATTCTCTCTAGAATTTTCAAAATCCATGTCCACATGTTTACAATTTCACGTCAAAAAATGGCTAAAATTCCAGTTGAAATTTTTTCAAAGTCCCTTAAAAGTTTTCCAATTTTTGTCCCAATTCTTCCCATTCCCATTGAAACTTTTCAAATCCCTCTCAAAATTGTTGAAATTCTCTTGAAGCTTTTAAAATTCTCTCTAGAATTTTCAAAATCCATGTCCACATGTTTACAATTTCACGTCAAAAAATGGCTAAAATTCCAGTTGAAATTTTTTCAAAGTCCCTTAAAAGTTTCCCCATTTTTGTCCCAAATCTTCCCATTCCCATTGAAACTTTTCAAATCCCTCTCAAAATTGTTGAAATTCTGTTGAAGCTTTTAAAATTCTCTCTAGAATTTTCAAAATCCATGTCCACATGTTTACAATTTCACGTCAAAAAATGGCTAAAATTCCAGTTGAAATGTTTTCAAAGTCCCTTAAAAATTTTCCAATTTTTGTCCCAATTCTTCCCATTCCCATTGAAACTTTTCAAATCCCTCTCAACATTGTTGAAATTCTGTTGAAGCTTTTAAAGATCTCTCTAGAATTTTCAAAATCCATGTCCACATGTTTACAATTTCACGTCAAAAAATGGCTAAAATTCCAGTTGAAATGTTTTCAAAGTCCCTTAAAAATTTTCCAATTTTTGTCCCAATTCTTCCCATTCCCATTGAAACTTTTCAAATCCCTCTCAAAATTGTTGAAATTCTCTTGAAGCTTTTAAAATTCTCTCTAGAATTTTCAAAATCCATGTCCACATGTTTACAATTTCACGTCAAAAAATGGCTAAAATTCCAGTTGAAATTTTTTAAAGTCCCTTTAAAGTTTTCCCATTTTTATCCCAAATCTTCCCATTCCCATTGAAACTTTTCAAATCCCTCTCAAAATTGTTGAAATTCTGTTGAAGCTTTTAGAATTCTCTCTAGAATTTTCAAAATCCATGTCCACATGTTTACAATTTCACGTAAAAAAATGGCTAAAATTCCAGTTGAAATTTTTTCAAAGTCCCTTCAAAATTTTCCCATTTTTGTCCCAATTCTTCCCATTCCCATTGAAACTTTTCAAATCCCTCTCAAAATTGTTGAAATTCTCTTGAAGCTTTTAAAATTCTCTCTAGAATTTTCAAAATCCATGTCCACATGTTTACAATTTCACGTCAAAAAATGGCTAAAATTCCAGTTGAAATTTTTTAAAGTCCCTTTAAAGTTTTCCCATTTTTGTCCCAATTCTTCCCATTCCCATTGAAACTTTTCAAATCCCTCTCAACATTGTTGAAATTCTGTTGAAGCTTTTAAAAATCTCTCTAGAATTTTAAAAATCCATGTCCACATGTTTACAATTTCACGTCAAAAAATGGCTAAAATTCCAGTTGAAATTTTTTCAAAGTCCCTTCAAAATTTTCCAATTTTTGTCCCAATTCTTCCCATTCCCATTGAAACTTTTCAAATCCCTCTCAACATTGTTGAAATTCTGTTGAAGCTTTTAAAATTCTCTCTAGAATTTTCAAAATCCATGTCCACATGTTTACAATTTCACGTCAAAAAATGGCTAAAATTCCAGTTGAAATTTTTTCAAGTCCCTTCAAAATTTTCCCATTTTTGTCCCAATTCTTCCCATTCCCATTGAAACTTTTCAAATCCCTCTCAAAATTGTTGAAATTCTGTTGAAGCTTTTAAAATTCTCTCTAGAATTTTCAAAATCCATGTCCACATGTTTACAATTTCACGTCAAAAAATGGCTAAAATTCCAGTTGAAATGTTTTCAAAGTCCCTTAAAAATTTTCCAATTTTTGTCCCAATTCTTCCCATTCCCATTGAAACTTTTCAAATCCCTCTCAACATTGTTAAAATTCTGTTGAAGCTTTTAAAAATCTCTCTAGAATTTTCAAAATCCATGTCCACATGTTTACAATTTCACGTCAAAAAATGGCTAAAATTCCAGTTGAAATTTTTTCAAAGTCCCTTAAAAATTTCCAATTTTTGTCCCAATTCTTCCCATTCCCATTGAAACTTTTCAAATCCCTCTCAACATTGTTGAAATTCTGTTGAAGCTTTTAAAATTCTCTCTAGAATTTTCAAAATCCATGTCCACATGTTTACAATTTCACGTCAAAAAATGGCTAAAATTCCAGTTGAAATTTTTTCCAAGTCCCTTAAAAATTTTCCAAATTTTGTCCCAAATCTTCCCATTCCCATTGAAACTTTTCAAATCCCTCTCAGAATTGTTGAAATTCTGTTGAAGCTTTTAAAATTCTCTCTAGAATTTTCAAAATCCATGTCCACATGTTTACAATTTCACGTCAAAAAATGGCTAAAATTCCAGTTGATATTTTTTCAAAGTCCCTTAAAAATTTTCCAATTTTTGTCCCAATTCTTCCCATTCCCATTGAAACTTTTCAAATCCCTCTCAAAATTGTTGAAATTCTCTTGAAGCTTTTAAAATTCTCTCTAGAATTTTCAAAATCCATGTCCACATGTTTACAATTTCACGTCAAAAAATGGCTAAAATTCCAGTTGAAATTTTTTCAAAGTCCCTTAAAAATTTTCCAATTTTTGTCCCAATTCTTCCATTCCCATTGAAACTTTTCAAATCCCTCTCAAAATTGTTGAAATTCTGTTGAAGCTTTTAAAATTCTCTCTAGAATTTTCAAAATCCATGTCCACATGTTTACAATTTCACGTCAAAAAATGGCTAAAATTCCAGTTGATATTTTTTCAAAGTCCCTTAAAAATTTTCCAATTTTGTCCCAATTCTTCCCATTCCCATTGAAACTTTTCAAATCCCTCTCAAATTGTTGAAATTCTGTTGAAGCTTTTAGAATTCTCTCTAGAATTTTCAAAATCCATGTCCACATGTTTACAATTTCACGTAAAAAAATGGCTAAAATTCCAGTTGAAATTTTTTCAAAGTCCCTTCAAAATTTTCCAATTTTTGTCCCAATTCTTCCCATTCCCATTGAAACTTTTCAAATCCCTCTCAAAATTGTTGAAATTCTGTTGAAGCTTTTAAAATTCTCTCTAGAATTTTCAAAATCCATGTCCACATGTTTACAATTTCACGTCAAAAAATGGCTAAAATTCCAGTTGAAATTTTTTCAAAGTCCCTTAAAAATTTTCCAATTTTTGTCCCAATTCTTCCCATTCCCATTGAAACTTTTCAAATCCCTCTCAACATTGTTGAAATTCTGTTGAAGCTTTTAAAAATCTCTCTAGAATTTTCAAAATCCATGTCCACATGTTTACAATTTCACGTCAAAAAATGGCTAAAATTCCAGTTGAAATTTTTTCAAAGTCCCTTAAAAATTTTCCAATTTTTGTCCCAATTCTTCCCATTCCCATTGAAACTTTTCAAATCCCTCTCAACATTGTTGAAATTCTGTTGAAGCTTTTAAAATTCTCTCTAGAATTTTCAAAATCCATGTCCACATGTTTACAATTTCACGTCAAAAAATGGCTAAAATTCCAGTTGAAATTTTTTCAAGTCCCTTCAAAATTTTCCCATTTTTGTCCCAATTCTTCCCATTCCCATTGAAACTTTTCAAATCCCTCTCAAAATTGTTGAAATTCTGTTGAAGCTTTTAAAATTCTCTCTAGAATTTTCAAAATCCATGTCCACATGTTTACAATTTCACGTCAAAAAATGGCTAAAATTCCAGTTGAAATTTTTTCAAGTCCCTTCAAAATTTTCCCATTTTTGTCCCAATTCTTCCCATTCCCATTGAAACTTTTCAAATCCCTCTCAACATTGTTGAAATTCTGTTGAAGCTTTTAAAATTCTCTCTAGAATTTTCAAAATCCATGTCCACATGTTTACAATTTCACGTCAAAAAATGGCTAAAATTCCAGTTGAAATTTTTTCAAGTCCCTTCAAAATTTTCCCATTTTTGTCCCAATTCTTCCCATTCCCATTGAAACTTTTCAAATCCCTCTCAAAATTGTTGAAATTCTCTTGAAGCTTTTAAAAATCTCTCTAGAATTTTCAAAATCCATGTCCACATGTTTACAATTTCACGTTAAAAAATGGCTAAAATTCCAGTTGAAATTTTTTCAAAGTCCCTTCAAAATTTTCCAATTTTTGTCCCAATTCTTCCCATTCCCATTGAAACTTTTCAAATCCCTCTCAAAATTGTTGAAATTCTGTTGAAGCTTTTAAAATTCTCTCTAGAATTTTCAAAATCCATGTCCACATGTTTACAATTTCACGTCAAAAAATGGCTAAAATTCCAGTTGAAATTTTTTAAAGTCCCTTTAAAGTTTTCCCATTTTTGTCCCAATTCTTCCCATTCCCATTGAAACTTTTCAAATCCCTCTCAACATTGTTGAAATTCTGTTGAAGCTTTTAAAAATCTCTCTAGAATTTTCAAAATCCATGTCCACATGTTTACAATTTCACGTCAAAAAATGGCTAAAATTCCAGTTGAAATTTTTTCAAAGTCCCTTCAAAATTTTCCAATTTTTGTCCCAATTCTTCCCATTCCCATTGAAACTTTTCAAATCCCTCTCAACATTGTTGAAATTCTGTTGAAGCTTTTAAAATTCTCTCTAGAATTTTCAAAATCCATGTCCACATGTTTACAATTTCACGTCAAAAAATGGCTAAAATTCCAGTTGAAATTTTTTCAAGTCCCTTCAAAATTTTCCCATTTTTGTCCCAATTCTTCCCATTCCCATTGAAACTTTTCAAATCCCTCTCAAAATTGTTGAAATTCTCTTGAAGCTTTTAAAATTCTCTCTAGAATTTTCAAAATCCATGTCCACATGTTTACAATTTCACGTCAAAAAATGGCTAAAATTCCAGTTGAAATTTTTTCAAAGTCCCTTAAAAATTTTCCCATTTTTGTCCCAATTCTTCCCATTCCCATTGAAACTTTTCAAATCCCTCTCAAAATTGTTGAAATTCTCTTGAAGCTTTTAAAAATCTCTCTAGAATTTTCAAAATCCATGTCCACATGTTTACAATTTCACATAAAAAATGGCTAAAATTCCAGTTGAAATTTTTTCCAAGTCCCTTAAAAATTTTCCAATTTTTGTCCCAATTCTTCCCATTCCCATTGCAACTTTTCAAATCCCTCTCAAAATTGTTGAAATTCTGTTGAAGCTTTTAAAATTCTCTCTAGAATTTTCAAAATCCATGTCCACATGTTTACAATTTCACGTCAAAAAATGGCTAAAATTCCAGTTGAAATTTTTTCCAAGTCCCTTAAAAATTTTCCAATTTTTGTCCCAATTCTTCCCATTCCCATTGAAACTTTTCAAATCCCTCTCAAAATTGTTGAAATTCTCTTGAAGCTTTTAAAAATCTCTCTAGAATTTTCAAAATCCATGTCCACATGTTTACAATTTCACCTAAAAAAATGGCTAAAATTCCAGTTGAAATTTTTTCCAAGTCCCTTAAAAATTTTCCAATTTTTGTCCCAAATCTTCCCATTCCCATTGAAACTTTTCAAATCCCTCTCAGAATTGTTGAAATTCTGTTGAAGCTTTTAAAATTCTCTCTAGAATTTTCAAAATCCATGTCCACATGTTTACAATTTCACGTCAAAAAATGGCTAAAATTCCAGTTGAAATTTTTTCAAAGTCCCTTAAAAATTTTCCCATTTTTGTCCCAATTCTTCCCATTCCCATTGAAACTTTTCAAATCCCTCTCAAAATTTTTGAAATTCTGTTGAAGCTTTTAGAATTCTCTCTAGAATTTTCAAAATCCATGTCCACATGTTTACAATTTCACGTCAAAAAATGGCTAAAATTCCAGTTGAAATTTTTTCAAAGTCCCTTAAAAGTTTTCCAATTTTTGTCCCAATTCTTCCCATTCCCATTGAAACTTTTCAAATCCCTCTCAAAATTGTTGAAATTCTCTTGAAGCTTTTAAAATTCTCTCTAGAATTTTCAAAATCCATGTCCACATGTTTACAATTTCACGTCAAAAAATGGCTAAAATTCCAGTTGAAATTTTTTCAAAGTCCCTTAAAAGTTTCCCCATTTTTGTCCCAAATCTTCCCATTCCCATTGAAACTTTTCAAATCCCTCTCAAAATTGTTGAAATTCTGTTGAAGCTTTTAAAATTCTCTCTAGAATTTTCAAAATCCATGTCCACATGTTTACAATTTCACGTCAAAAAATGGCTAAAATTCCAGTTGAAATGTTTTCAAAGTCCCTTAAAAATTTTCCAATTTTTGTCCCAATTCTTCCCATTCCCATTGAAACTTTTCAAATCCCTCTCAACATTGTTGAAATTCTGTTGAAGCTTTTAAAATTCTCTCTAGAATTTTCAAAATCCATGTCCACATGTTTACAATTTCACGTCAAAAAATGGCTAAAATTCCAGTTGAAATGTTTTCAAAGTCCCTTAAAAATTTTCCAATTTTTGTCCCAATTCTTCCCATTCCCATTGAAACTTTTCAAATCCCTCTCAAAATTGTTGAAATTCTCTTGAAGCTTTTAAAAATCTCTCTAGAATTTTCAAAATCCATGTCCACATGTTTACAATTTCACGTCAAAAAATGGCTAAAATTCCAGTTGAAATGTTTTCAAAGTCCCTTAAAAATTTTCCAATTTTTGTCCCAATTCTTCCCATTCCCATTGAAACTTTTCAAATCCCTCTCAAAATTGTTGAAATTCTGTTGAAGCTTTTAAAATTCTCTCTAGAATTTTCAAAATCCATGTCCACATGTTTACAATTTCACGTCAAAAAATGGCTAAAATTCCAGTTGAAATGTTTTCAAAGTCCCTTAAAAATTTTCCAATTTTTGTCCCAATTCTTCCCATTCCCATTGAAACTTTTCAAATCCCTCTCAACATTGTTGAAATTCTGTTGAAGCTTTTAAAATTCTCTCTAGAATTTTCAAAATCCATGTCCACATGTTTACAATTTCACGTCAAAAAATGGCTAAAATTCCAGTTGAAATGTTTTCAAAGTCCCTTAAAAATTTTCCAATTTTTGTCCCAATTCTTCCCATTCCCATTGAAACTTTTCAAATCCCTCTCAAAATTCTTGAAATTCTGTTGAAGCTTTTAAAATTCTCTCTAGAATTTTCAAAATCCATGTCCACATGTTTACAATTTCACGTAAAAAAATGGCTAAAATTCCAGTTGAAATTTTTTCAAAGTCCCTTAAAAATTTTCCAATTTTTGTCCCAATTCTTCCCATTCCCATTGAAACTTTTCAAATCCCTCTCAAAATTGTTGAAATTCTGTTGAAGCTTTTAAAATTCTCTCTAGAATTTTCAAAATCCATGTCCACATGTTTACAATTTCACATAAAAAATGGCTAAAATTCCAGTTGAAATTTTTTCAAAGTCCCTTAAAAATTTTCCAATTTTTGTCCCAATTCTTCCCATTCCCATTGAAACTTTTCAAATCCCTCTCAAAATTCTTGAAATTCTGTTGAAGCTTTTAGAATTCTCTCTAGAATTTTCAAAATCCATGTCCACATGTTTACAATTTCACATAAAAAAATGGCTAAAATTCCAGTTGAAATTTTTTCAAAGTCCCTTAAATATTTTCCAATTTTTGTCCCAATTCTTCCCATTCCCATTGAAACTTTTCAAATCCCTCTCAAAATTGTTGAAATTCTCTTGAAGCTTTTAAAATTCTCTCTAGAATTTTCAAAATCCATGTCCACATGTTTACAATTTCACGTCAAAAAATGGCTAAAATTCCAGTTGAAATTTTTTCAAAGTCCCTTAAAAGTTTCCCCATTTTTGTCCCAAATCTTCCCATTCCCATTGAAACTTTTCAAATCCCTCTCAAAATTGTTGAAATTCTGTTGAAGCTTTTAAAATTCTCTCTAGAATTTTCAAAATCCATGTCCACATGTTTACAATTTCACGTCAAAAAATGGCTAAAATTCCAGTTGAAATGTTTTCAAAGTCCCTTAAAAATTTTCCAATTTTTGTCCCAATTCTTCCCATTCCCATTGAAACTTTTCAAATCCCTCTCAACATTGTTGAAATTCTGTTGAAGCTTTTAAAAATCTCTCTAGAATTTTCAAAATCCATGTCCACATGTTTACAATTTCACGTCAAAAAATGGCTAAAATTCCAGTTGAAATTTTTTCAAAGTCCCTTCAAAATTTTCCAATTTTTGTCCCAATTCTTCCCATTCCCATTGAAACTTTTCAAATCCCTCTCAACATTGTTGAAATTCTGTTGAAGCTTTTAAAATTCCCTCTAGAATTTTCAAAATCCATGTCCACATGTTTACAATTTCACGTCAAAAAATGGCTAAAATTCCAGTTGAAATTTTTTCAAAGTCCCTTCAAAATTTTCCAATTTTTGTCCCAATTCTTCCCATTCCCATTGAAACTTTTCAAATCCCTCTCAACATTGTTGAAATTCTGTTGAAGCTTTTAAAATTCTCTCTAGAATTTTCAAAATCTATGTCCACATGTTTACAATTTCACGTCAAAAAATGGCTAATATTCCAGTTGAAATTTTTTCAAAGTCCCTTAAAAATTTTCCAAATTTTGTCCCAATTCTTCCCATTCCCATTGAAACTTTTCAAATCCCTCTCAAAATTGTTGAAATTCTGTTGAAGCTTTTAAAATTCTCTCTAGAATTTTCAAAATCCATGTCCACATGTTTACAATTTCACGTCAAAAAATGGCTAAAATTCCAGTTGAAATTTTTTCAAAGTCCCTTAAAAATTTTCCAATTTTTGTCCCAATTCTTCCCATTCCCATTGAAACTTTTCAAATCCCTCTCAAAATTGTTGAAATTCTGTTGAAGCTTTTAAAATTCTCTCTAGAATTTTCAAAATCCATGTCCACATGTTTACAATTTCACGTCAAAAAATGGCTAAAATTCCAGTTGAAATTTTTTCAAAGTCCCTTAAAAATTTTCCAATTTTTGTCCCAATTCTTCCCATTCCCATTGAAACTTTTCAAATCCCTCTCAAAATTCTTGAAATTCTGTTGAAGCTTTTAGAATTCTCTCTAGAATTTTCAAAATCCATGTCCACATGTTTACAATTTCACGTCAAAAAATGGCTAAAATTCCAGTTGAAATTTTTTCAAAGTCCCTTAAAAATTTTCCAATTTTTGTCCCAATTCTTCCCATTCCCATTGAAACTTTTCAAATCCCTCTCAAAATTGTTGAAATTCTCTTGAAGCTTTTAAAATTCTCTCTAGAATTTTCAAAATCCATGTCCACATGTTTACAATTTCACGTCAAAAAATGGCTAAAATTCCAGTTGAAATTTTTTCAAAGTCCCTTAAAAGTTTTCCCATTTTTGTCCCAAATCTTCCCATTCCCATTGAAACTTTTCAAATCCCTCTCAAAATTGTTGAAATTCTGTTGAAGCTTTTAGAATTCTCTCTAGAATTTTCAAAATCCATGTCCACATGTTTACAATTTCACGTAAAAAAATGGCTAAAATTCCAGTTGAAATTTTTTCAAAGTCCCTTAAAAATTTTCCAATTTTTGTCCCAATTCTTCCCATTCCCATTGAAACTTTTCAAATCCCTCTCAAAATTGTTGAAATTCTGTTGAAGCTTTTAGAATTCTCTCTAGAATTTTCAAAATCCATGTCCACATGTTTACAATTTCACGTCAAAAAATGGCTAAAATTCCAGTTGAAATTTTTTCAAAGTCCCTTCAAAATTTTCCCATTTTTGTCCCAATTCTTCCCATTCCCATTGAAACTTTTCAAATCCCTCTCAAAATTGTTGAAATTCTCTTGAAGCTTTTAGAATTCTCTCTAGAATTTTCAAAATCCATGTCCACATGTTTACAATTTCACGTCAAAAAATGGCTAAAATTCCAGTTGAAATTTTTTCAAAGTCCCTTAAAAATTTTCCAATTTTTGTCCCAATTCTTCCCATTCCCATTGAAACTTTTCAAATCCCTCTCAAAATTGTTGAAATTCTGTTGAAGCTTTTAAAATTCTCTCTAGAATTTTCAAAATCCATGTCCACATGTTTACAATTTCACGTCAAAAAATGGCTAAAATTCCAGTTGAAATTTTTTCAAAGTCCCTTAAAAATTTTCCAATTTTTGTCCCAATTCTTCCCATTCCCATTGAAACTTTTCAAATCCCTCTCAAAATTGTTGAAATTCTGTTGAAGCTTTTAAAATTCTCTCTAGAATTTTCAAAATCCATGTCCACATGTTTACAATTTCACGTCAAAAAATGGCTAAAATTCCAGTTGAAATTTTTTCAAAGTCCCTTAAAAATTTTCCCATTTTTGTCCCAATTCTTCCCATTCCCATTGAAACTTTTCAAATCCCTCTCAAAATTCTTGAAATTCTGTTGAAGCTTTTAGAATTCTCTCTAGAATTTTCAAAATCCATGTCCACATGTTTACAATTTCACGTCAAAAAATGGCTAAAATTCCAGTTGAAATTTTTTCAAAGTCCCTTAAAAATTTTCCAATTTTTGTCCCAATTCTTCCCATTCCCATTGAAACTTTTCAAATCCCTCTCAAAATTGTTGAAATTCTCTTGAAGCTTTTAAAATTCTCTCTAGAATTTTCAAAATCCATGTCCACATGTTTACAATTTCACGTCAAAAAATGGCTAAAATTCCAGTTGAAATTTTTTCAAAGTCCCTTAAAAATTTTCCAATTTTTGTCCCAATTCTTCCCATTCCCATTGAAACTTTTCAAATCCCTCTCAAAATTGTTGAAATTCTGTTGAAGCTTTTAAAATTCTCTCTAGAATTTTCAAAATCCATGTCCACATGTTTACAATTTCACGTCAAAAAATGGCTAAAATTCCAGTTGAAATTTTTTCAAAGTCCCTTAAAAATTTTCCCATTTTTGTCCCAAATCTTCCCATTCCCATTGAAACTTTTCAAATCCCTCTCAAAATTGTTGAAATTCTGTTGAAGCTTTTAGAATTCTCTCTAGAATTTTCAAAATCCATGTCCACATGTTTACAATTTCACGTCAAAAAATGGCTAAAATTCCAGTTGATATTTTTTCAAAGTCCCTTAAAAATTTTCCAATTTTTGTCCCAATTCTTCCCATTCCCATTGAAACTTTTCAAATCCCTCTCAACATTGTTGAAATTCTGTTGAAGCTTTTAAAATTCTCTCTAGAATTTTCAAAATCCATGTCCACATGTTTACAATTTCACGTCAAAAAATGGCTAAAATTCCAGTTGAAATGTTTTCAAAGTCCCTTCAAAATTTTCCAATTTTTGTCCCAATTCTTCCCATTCCCATTGAAACTTTTCAAATCCCTCTCAAAATTCTTGAAATTCTGTTGAAGCTTTTAGAATTCTCTCTAGAATTTTCAAAATCCATGTCCACATGTTTACAATTTCACGTCAAAAAATGGCTAAAATTCCAGTTGAAATTTTTTCAAAGTCCCTTAAAAATTTTCCAATTTTTGTCCCAATTCTTCCCATTCCCATTGAAACTTTTCAAATCCCTCTCAAAATTGTTGAAATTCTCTTGAAGCTTTTAAAATTCTCTCTAGAATTTTCAAAATCCATGTCCACATGTTTACAATTTCACGTCAAAAAATGGCTAAAATTCCAGTTGAAATTTTTTCAAAGTCCCTTTAAAGTTTTCCCATTTTTGTCCCAATTCTTCCCATTCCCATTGAAACTTTTCAAATCCCTCTCAACATTGTTGAAATTCTGTTGAAGCTTTTAAAAATCTCTCTAGAATTTTCAAAATCCATGTCCACATGTTTACAATTTCACGTCAAAAAATGGCTAAAATTCCAGTTGAAATTTTTTCAAAGTCCCTTAAAAATTTTCCAATTTTTGTCCCAATTCTTCCCATTCCCATTGAAACTTTTCAAATCCCTCTCAAAATTGTTGAAATTCTCTTGAAGCTTTTAAAATTCTCTCTAGAATTTTCAAAATCCATGTCCACATGTTTACAATTTCACGTCAAAAAATGGCTAAAATTCCAGTTGAAATTTTTTCAAAGTCCCTTAAAAATTTTCCCATTTTTGTCCCAATTCTTCCCATTCCCATTGAAACTTTTCAAATCCCTCTCAAAATTGTTGAAATTCTGTTGAAGCTTTTAAAATTCTCTCTAGAATTTTCAAAATCCATGTCCACATGTTTACAATTTCACGTCAAAAAATGGCTAAAATTCCAGTTGATATTTTTTCAAAGTCCCTTAAAAATTTTCCAATTTTTGTCCCAATTCTTCCCATTCCCATTGAAACTTTTCAAATCCCTCTCAAAATTGTTGAAATTCTGTTGAAGCTTTTAGAATTCTCTCTAGAATTTTCAAAATCCATGTCCACATGTTTACAATTTCACGTAAAAAAATGGCTAAAATTCCAGTTGAAATTTTTTCAAAGTCCCTTCAAAATTTTCCAATTTTTGTCCCAATTCTTCCCATTCCCATTGAAACTTTTCAAATCCCTCTCAAAATTGTTGAAATTCTGTTGAAGCTTTTAAAATTCTCTCTAGAATTTTCAAAATCCATGTCCACATGTTTACAATTTCACGTCAAAAAATGGCTAAAATTCCAGTTGAAATTTTTTAAAGTCCCTTTAAAGTTTTCCCATTTTTGTCCCAATTCTTCCCATTCCCATTGAAACTTTTCAAATCCCTCTCAAAATTGTTGAAATTCTGTTGAAGCTTTTAAAATTCTCTCTAGAATTTTCAAAATCCATGTCCACATGTTTACAATTTCACGTCAAAAAATGGCTAAAATTCCAGTTGAAATTTTTTCAAAGTCCCTTAAAAATTTTCCAAATTTTGTCCCAATTCTTCCCATTCCCATTGAAACTTTTCAAATCCCTCTCAAAATTGTTGAAATTCTGTTGAAGCTTTTAAAATTCTCTCTAGAATTTTCAAAATCCATGTCCACATGTTTACAATTTCACGTCAAAAAATGGCTAAAATTCCAGTTGAAATTTTTTCAAGTCCCTTCAAAATTTTCCCATTTTTGTCCCAATTCTTCCCATTCCCATTGAAACTTTTCAAATCCCTCTCAAAATTGTTGAAATTCTCTTGAAGCTTTTAAAAATCTCTCTAGAATTTTCAAAATCCATGTCCACATGTTTACAATTTCACGTCAAAAAATGGCTAAAATTCCAGTTGAAATTTTTTCAAAGTCCCTTAAAAATTTTCCCATTTTTGTCCCAATTCTTCCCATTCCCATTGAAACTTTTCAAATCCCTCTCAAAATTGTTGAAATTCTGTTGAAGCTTTTAAAAATCTCTCTAGAATTTTCAAAATCCATGTCCACATGTTTACAATTTCACATAAAAAATGGCTAAAATTCCAGTTGAAATTTTTTCCAAGTCCCTTAAAAATTTTCCCATTTTTGTCCCAATTCTTCCCATTCCCATTGAAACTTTTCAAATCCCTCTCAAAATTGTTGAAATTCTGTTGAAGCTTTTAAAATTCTCTCTAGAATTTTCAAAATCCATGTCCACATGTTTACAATTTCACGTCAAAAAATGGCTAAAATTCCAGTTGAAATTTTTTCCAAGTCCCTTAAAAATTTTCCCATTTTTGTCCCAATTCTTCCCATTCCCATTGAAACTTTTCAAATCCCTCTCAAAATTGTTGAAATTCTCTTGAAGCTTTTAAAAATCTCTCTAGAATTTTCAAAATCCATGTCCACATGTTTACAATTTCACGTCAAAAAATGGCTAAAATTCCAGTTGAAATGTTTTCAAAGTCCCTTAAAAATTTTCCAATTTTTGTCCCAAATCTTCCCATTCCCATTGAAACTTTTCAAATCCCTCTCAGAATTGTTGAAATTCTGTTGAAGCTTTTAAAATTCTCTCTAGAATTTTCAAAATCCATGTCCACATGTTTACAATTTCACGTCAAAAAATGGCTAAAATTCCAGTTGAAATTTTTTCAAAGTCCCTTAAAAATTTTCCAATTTTTGTCCCAATTCTTCCCATTCCCATTGAAACTTTTCAAATCCCTCTCAAAATTGTTGAAATTCTGTTGAAGCTTTTAGAATTCTCTCTAGAATTTTCAAAATCCATGTCCACATGTTTACAATTTCACGTCATCAAAAAATGGCTAAAATTCCAGTTGAAATTTTTTCAAAGTCCCTTCAAAATTTTCCAATTTTTGTCCCAATTCTTCCCATTCCCATTGAAACTTTTCAAATCCCTCTCAACATTGTTGAAATTCTGTTGAAGCTTTTAAAATTCTCTCTAGAATTTTCAAAATCCATGTCCACATGTTTACAATTTCACATAAAAAATGGCTAAAATTCCAGTTGAAATTTTTTCAAAGTCCCTTAAAAATTTTCCAATTTTTGTCCCAATTCTTCCCATTCCCATTGAAACTTTTCAAATCCCTCTCAAAATTCTTGAAATTCTGTTGAAGCTTTTAGAATTCTCTCTAGAATTTTCAAAATCCATGTCCACATGTTTACAATTTCACGTCAAAAAATGGCTAAAATTCCAGTTGAAATTTTTTCAAAGTCCCTTAAAAGTTTCCCCATTTTTGTCCCAAATCTTCCCATTCCCATTGAAACTTTTCAAATCCCTCTCAACATTGTTGAAATTCTGTTGAAGCTTTTAAAATTCTCTCTAGAATTTTCAAAATCCATGTCCACATGTTTACAATTTCACGTCAAAAAATGGCTAAAATTCCAGTTGAAATGTTTTCAAAGTCCCTTAAAAATTTTCCAATTTTTGTCCCAATTCTTCCCATTCCCATTGAAACTTTTCAAATCCCTCTCAAAATTGTTGAAATTCTGTTGAAGCTTTTAAAATTCTCTCTAGAATTTTCAAAATCCATGTCCACATGTTTACAATTTCACGTCAAAAAATGGCTAAAATTCCAGTTGAAATGTTTTCAAAGTCCCTTCAAAATTTTCCAATTTTGTCCCAATTCTTCCCATTCCCATTGAAACTTTTCAAATCCCTCTCAAAATTGTTGAAATTCTGTTGAAGCTTTTAAAATTCTCTCTAGAATTTTCAAAATCCATGTCCACATGTTTACAATTTCACGTCAAAAAATGGCTAAAATTCCAGTTGAAATTTTTTCAAAGTCCCTTAAAAATTTTCCAATTTTTGTCCCAATTCTTCCCATTCCCATTGAAACTTTTCAAATCCCTCTCAACATTGTTGAAATTCTGTTGAAGCTTTTAAAATTCTCTCTAGAATTTTCAAAATCTATGTCCACATGTTTACAATTTCACGTCAAAAATGGCTAATATTCCAGTTGAAATTTTTTCAAAGTCCCTTAAAAATTTTCCAAATTTTGTCCCAATTCTTCCCATTCCCATTGAAACTTTTCAAATCCCTCTCAAAATTGTTGAAATTCTGTTGAAGCTTTTAAAATTCTCTCTAGAATTTTCAAAATCCATGTCCACATGTTTACAATTTCACGTCAAAAAATGGCTAAAATTCCAGTTGAAATTTTTTCAAAGTCCCTTAAAAATTTTCCAATTTTTGTCCCAATTCTTCCCATTCCCATTGAAACTTTTCAAATCCCTCTCAAAATTGTTGAAATTCTGTTGAAGCTTTTAAAATTCTCTCTAGAATTTTCAAAATCCATGTCCACATGTTTACAATTTCACGTCAAAAAATGGCTAAAATTCCAGTTGATATTTTTCAAAGTCCCTTAAAAATTTTCCCATTTTTGTCCCCAATTCTTCCCATTCCCATTGAAACTTTTCAAATCCCTCTCAAAATTGTTGAAATTCTGTTGAAGCTTTTAGAATTCTCTCTAGAATTTTCAAAATCCATGTCCACATGTTTACAATTTCACGTAAAAAAATGGCTAAAATTCCAGTTGAAATTTTTTCAAAGTCCCTTAAAAATTTCCAATTTTTGTCCCAATTCTTCCCATTCCCATTGAAACTTTTCAAATCCCTCTCAAAATTGTTGAAATTCTGTTGAAGCTTTTAAAATTCTCTCTAGAATTTTCAAAATCCATGTCCACATGTTTACAATTTCACGTCAAAAAATGGCTAAAATTCCAGTTGAAATTTTTTCAAAGTCCCTTCAAAATTTTCCCATTTTTGTCCCAATTCTTCCCATTCCCATTGAAACTTTTCAAATCCCTCTCAAAATTGTTGAAATTCTGTTGAAGCTTTTAGAATTCTCTCTAGAATTTTCAAAGTCCATGTCCACATGTTTACAATTTCACGTCAAAACATGGCTAAAATTCCAGTTGAAATGTTTTCAAAGTCCTTCAAAATTTTCCCATTTTTGTCCCAATTCTTCCCATTCCCATTGAAACTTTTCAAATCCCTCTCAAAATTGTTGAAATTCTCTTGAAGCTTTTAAAAATCTCTCTAGAATTTTCAAAATCCATGTCCACATGTTTACAATTTCAACCTAAAAAAATGGCTAAAATTCCAGTTGAAATTTTTTCCAAGTCCCTTAAAAATTTTCCAATTTTTGTCCCAAATCTTCCCATTCCCATTGAAACTTTTCAAATCCCTCTCAGAATTGTTGAAATTCTGTTGAAGCTTTTAAAATTCTCTCTAGAATTTTCAAAATCCATGTCCACATGTTTACAATTTCACGTCAAAAAATGGCTAAAATTCCAGTTGAAATTTTTTCAAAGTCCCTTAAAAATTTTCCAATTTTTGTCCCAATTCTTCCCATTCCCATTGAAACTTTTCAAATCCCTCTCAAAATTGTTGAAATTCTGTTGAAGCTTTTAGAATTCTCTCTAGAATTTTCAAAATCCATGTCCACATGTTTACAATTTCACGTCAAAAAATGGCTAAAATTCCAGTTGAAATTTTTTCAAAGTCCCTTCAAAATTTTCCAATTTTTGTCCCAATTCTTCCCATTCCCATTGAAACTTTTCAAATCCCTCTCAACATTGTTGAAATTCTGTTGAAGCTTTTAAAATTCTCTCTAGAATTTTCAAAATCCATGTCCACATGTTTACAATTTCACATAAAAAATGGCTAAAATTCCAGTTGAAATTTTTTCAAAGTCCCTTAAAAATTTTCCAATTTTTGTCCCAATTCTTCCCATTCCCATTGAAACTTTTCAAATCCCTCTCAAAATTCTTGAAATTCTGTTGAAGCTTTTAGAATTCTCTCTAGAATTTTCAAAATCCATGTCCACATGTTTACAATTTCACGTCAAAAAATGGCTAAAATTCCAGTTGAAATTTTTTCAAAGTCCCTTAAAAGTTTCCCCATTTTTGTCCCCAAATCTTCCCATTCCCATTGAAACTTTTCAAATCCCTCTCAAAATTGTTGAAATTCTGTTGAAGCTTTTAAAATTCTCTCTAGAATTTTCAAAATCCATGTCCACATGTTTACAATTTCACGTCAAAAAATGGCTAAAATTCCAGTTGAAATGTTTTCAAAGTCCCTTAAAAATTTTCCAATTTTTGTCCCAATTCTTCCCATTCCCATTGAAACTTTTCAAATCCCTCTCAAAATTGTTGAAATTCTGTTGAAGCTTTTAAAATTCTCTCTAGAATTTTCAAAATCCATGTCCACATGTTTACAATTTCACGTCAAAAAATGGCTAAAATTCCAGTTGAAATGTTTTCAAAGTCCCTTAAAAATTTTCCAATTTTTGTCCCAATTCTTCCCATTCCCATTGAAACTTTTCAAATCCCTCTCAAAATTGTTGAAATTCTGTTGAAGCTTTTAAAATTCTCTCTAGAATTTTCAAAATCCATGTCCACATGTTTACAATTTCACGTCAAAAAATGGCTAAAATTCCAGTTGAAATTTTTTCAAAGTCCCTTAAAAATTTTCCAATTTTTGTCCCAATTCTTCCCATTCCATTGAAACTTTTCAAATCCCTCTCAACATTGTTGAAATTCTGTTGAAGCTTTTAAAATTCTCTCTAGAATTTTCAAAATCTATGTCCACATGTTTACAATTTCACGTCAAAAAATGGCTAATATTCCAGTTGAAATTTTTTCAAAGTCCCTTAAAATTTTCCAAATTTTGTCCCAATTCTTCCCATTCCCATTGAAACTTTTCAAATCCCTCTCAAAATTGTTGAAATTCTGTTGAAGCTTTTAAAATTCTCTCTAGAATTTTCAAAATCCATGTCCACATGTTTACAATTTCACGTCAAAAAATGGCTAAAATTCCAGTTGAAATTTTTTCAAAGTCCCTTAAAAATTTTCCAATTTTTGTCCCAATTCTTCCCATTCCCATTGAAACTTTTCAAATCCCTCTCAAAATTGTTGAAATTCTGTTGAAGCTTTTAAAATTCTCTCTAGAATTTTCAAAATCCATGTCCACATGTTTACAATTTCACGTCAAAAAATGGCTAAAATTCCAGTTGATATTTTTTCAAAGTCCCTTAAAAATTTTCCCATTTTTGTCCCAATTCTTCCCATTCCCATTGAAACTTTTCAAATCCCTCTCAAAATTGTTGAAATTCTGTTGAAGCTTTTAGAATTCTCTCTAGAATTTTCAAAATCCATGTCCACATGTTTACAATTTCACGTAAAAAAATGGCTAAAATTCCAGTTGAAATTTTTTCAAAGTCCCTTAAAAATTTTCCAATTTTTGTCCCAATTCTTCCCATTCCCATTGAAACTTTTCAAATCCCTCTCAAAATTGTTGAAATTCTGTTGAAGCTTTTAAAATTCTCTCTAGAATTTTCAAAATCCATGTCCACATGTTTACAATTTCACGTCAAAAAATGGCTAAAATTCCAGTTGAAATTTTTTCAAAGTCCCTTCAAAATTTTCCCATTTTTGTCCCAATTCTTCCCATTCCCATTGAAACTTTTCAAATCCCTCTCAAAATTGTTGAAATTCTGTTGAAGCTTTTAGAATTCTCTCTAGAATTTTCAAAATCCATGTCCACATGTTTACAATTTCACGTCAAAACATGGCTAAAATTCCAGTTGAAATGTTTTCAAAGTCCCTTCAAAATTTTCCCATTTTTGTCCCAATTCTTCCCATTCCCATTGAAACTTTTCAAATCCCTCTCAAAATTGTTGAAATTCTCTTGAAGCTTTTAAAATTCTCTCTAGAATTTTCAAAATCCATGTCCACATGTTTACAATTTCACGTCAAAAAATGGCTAAAATTCCAGTTGAAATTTTTTCAAAGTCCCTTAAAAATTTTCCAATTTTTGTCCCAATTCTTCCCATTCCCATTGAAACTTTTCAAATCCCTCTCAAAAATTGTTGAAATTCTGTTGAAGCTTTTAAAATTCTCTCTAGAATTTTCAAAATCCATGTCCACATGTTTACAATTTCACGTCAAAAAATGGCTAAAATTCCAGTTGATATTTTTTCAAAGTCCCTTAAAAATTTTCCAATTTTTGTCCCAATTCTTCCCATTCCCATTGAAACTTTTCAAATCCCTCTCAAAATTGTTGAAATTCTGTTGAAGCTTTTAGAATTCTCTCTAGAATTTCAAAATCCATGTCCACATGTTTACAATTTCACGTCAAACATGGCTAAAATTCCAGTTGAAATGTTTTCAAAGTCCCTTCAAAATTTTCCCATTTTTGTCCCAATTCTTCCCATTCCCATTGAAACTTTTCAAATCCCTCTCAAAATTGTTGAAATTCTCTTGAAGCTTTTAAAATTCTCTCTAGAATTTTCAAAATCCATGTCCACATGTTTACAATTTCACATAAAAAATGGCTAAAATTCCAGTTGAAATTTTTTCAAAGTCCCTTAAAAATTTTCCAATTTTTGTCCCAATTCTTCCCATTCCCATTGAAACTTTTCAAATCCCTCTCAAAATTGTTGAAATTCTGTTGAAGCTTTAAAATTCTCTCTAGAATTTTCAAATCCATGTCCACATGTTTACAATTTCACGTCAAAAAATGGCTAAAATTCCAGTTGATATTTTTTCAAAGTCCCTTAAAAATTTTCCAATTTTTGTCCCAATTCTTCCCATTCCCATTGAAACTTTTCAAATCCCTCTCAACATTGTTGAAATTCTGTTGAAGCTTTTAAAATTCTCTCTAGAATTTTCAAAATCCATTTCCACATGTTTACAATTTCACGTCAAAAAATGGCTAAAATTCCAGTTGAAATTTTTTCAAAGTCCCTTCAAAATTTTCCAATTTTTGTCCCAATTCTTCCCATTCCCATTGAAACTTTTCAAATCCCTCTCAAAATTGTTGAAATTCTGTTGAAGCTTTTAAAATTCTCTCTAGAATTTTCAAAATCCATGTCCACATGTTTACAATTTCACGTCAAAAAATGGCTAAAATTCCAGTTGAAATTTTTTCAAAGTCCCTTAAAAATTTTCCAATTTTTGTCCCAATTCTTCCCATTCCCATTGAAACTTTTCAAATCCCTCTCAAAATTGTTGAAATTCTGTTGAAGCTTTTAAAATTCTCTCTAGAATTTTCAAAATCCATGTCCACATGTTTACAATTTCACGTCAAAAAATGGCTAAAATTCCAGTTGAAATTTTTTCCAAGTCCCTTAAAAATTTTCCCATTTTTGTCCCAATTCTTCCCATTCCCATTGAAACTTTTCAAATCCCTCTCAAAATTGTTGAAATTCTCTTGAAGCTTTTAAAAATCTCTCTAGAATTTTCAAAATCCATGTCCACATGTTATACAATTTCACCTAAAAAAATGGCTAAAATTCCAGTTGAAATTTTTTCCAAGTCCCTTAAACATTTTCCAATTTTTGTCCCAAATCTTCCCATTCCCATTGAAACTTTTCAAATCCCTCTCAGAATTGTTGAAATTCTGTTGAAGCTTTTAAAATTCTCTCCTAGAATTTTCAAAATCTATGTCCACATGTTTACAATTTCACGTCAAAAAATGGCTAATATTCCAGTTGAAATTTTTTCAAAGTCCCTTAAAAATTTTCCAATTTTTGTCCCAATTCTTCCCATTCCCATTGAAACTTTTCAAATCCCTCTCAAAATTGTTGAAATTCTGTTGAAGCTTTTAAAATTCTCTCTAGAATTTTCAAAATCCATGTCCACATGTTTACAATTTCACGTCAAAAAATGGCTAAAATTCCAGTTGAAATTTTTTCAAAGTCCCTTAAAAATTTTCCCATTTTTGTCCCAATTCTTCCCATTCCCATTGAAACTTTTCAAATCCCTCTCAAAATTGTTGAAATTCTGTTGAAGCTTTTAGAATTCTCTCTAGAATTTTCAAAATCCATGTCCACATGTTTACAATTTCACGTAAAAAAATGGCTAAAATTCCAGTTGAAATTTTTTCAAAGTCCCTTAAAAATTTTCCAATTTTTGTCCCAATTCTTCCCATTCCCATTGAAACTTTTCAAATCCCTCTCAAAATTGTTGAAATTCTCTTGAAGCTTTTAAAAATCTCTCTAGAATTTTCAAAATCCATGTCCACATGTTTACAATTTCACCTAAAAAAATGGCTAAAATTCCAGTTGAAATTTTTTCCAAGTCCCTTAAAAATTTTCCCATTTTTGTCCCAAATCTTCCCATTCCCATTGAAACTTTTCAAATCCCTCTCAAAATTGTTGAAATTCTGTTGAAGCTTTTAGAATTCTCTCTAGAATTTTCAAAATCCATGTCCACATGTTTACAATTTCACGTCAAAACATGGCTAAAATTCCAGTTGAAATGTTTTCAAAGTCCCTTCAAAATTTTCCCATTTTTGTCCCAATTCTTCCATTCCCATTGAAACTTTTCAAATCCCTCTCAAAATTGTTGAAATTCTCTTGAAGCTTTTAAAATTCTCTCTAGAATTTTCAAAATCCATGTCCACATGTTTACAATTTCACATAAAAAATGGCTAAAATTCCAGTTGAAATTTTTTCAAAGTCCCTTAAAAATTTTCCAATTTTTGTCCCAATTCTTCCCATTCCCATTGAAACTTTTCAAATCCCTCTCAAAATTCTTGAAATTCTGTTGAAGCTTTTAGAATTCTCTCTAGAATTTTCAAAATCCATGTCCACATGTTTACAATTTCACGTCAAAAAATGGCTAAAATTCCAGTTGAAATTTTTTCAAGTCCTTAAAAATTTTCCAATTTTTGTCCCAATTCTTCCCATTCCCATTGAAACTTTCAAATCCCTCTCAAAATTGTTGAAATTCTCTTGAAGCTTTTAAAATTCTCTCTAGAATTTTCAAAATCCATGTCCACATGTTTACAATTTCACGTCAAAAAATGGCTAAAATTCCAGTTGAAATTTTTTCAAAGTCCCTTAAAAGTTTCCCCATTTTTGTCCCAAATCTTCCCATTCCCATTGAAACTTTTCAAATCCCTCTCAAAATTGTTGAAATTCTGTTGAAGCTTTTAAAATTCTCTCTAGAATTTTCAAAATCCATGTCCACATGTTTACAATTTCACGTCAAAAAATGGCTAAAATTCCAGTTGAAATGTTTTCAAAGTCCCTTAAAAATTTTCCAATTTTTGTCCCAATTCTTCCCATTCCCATTGAAACTTTTCAAATCCCTCTCAACATTGTTGAAATTCTGTTGAAGCTTTTAAAAATCTCTCTAGAATTTTCAAAATCCATGTCCACATGTTTACAATTTCACGTCAAAAAATGGCTAAAATTCCAGTTGAAATTTTTTCAAAGTCCCTTAAAAATTTTCCAATTTTTGTCCCAATTCTTCCCATTCCCATTGAAACTTTCAAATCCCTCTCAAAATTGTTGAAATTCTGTTGAAGCTTTTAAAATTCTCTCTAGAATTTTCAAAATCCATGTCCACATGTTTACAATTTCACGTCAAAAAATGGCTAAAATTCCAGTTGAAATTTTTTCAAAGTCCCTTCAAAATTTTCCAATTTTTGTCCCAATTCTTCCATTCCCATTGAAACTTTTCAAATCCCTCTCAACATTGTTGAAATTCTGTTGAAGCTTTTAAAATTCTCTCTAGAATTTTCAAAATCTATGTCCACATGTTTACAATTTCACGTCAAAAAATGGCTAATATTCCAGTTGAAATTTTTTCAAAGTCCCTTAAAAATTTTCCAATTTTTGTCCCAATTCTTCCCATTCCCATTGAAACTTTTCAAATCCCTCTCAAAATTGTTGAAATTCTGTTGAAGCTTTTAAAATTCTCTCTAGAATTTTCAAAATCCATGTCCACATGTTTACAATTTCACGTCAAAAAATGGCTAAAATTCCAGTTGAAATTTTTTCAAAGTCCCTTAAAAATTTTCCATTTTTGTCCCAATTCTTCCCATTCCCATTGAAACTTTTCAAATCCCTCTCAAAATTGTTGAAATTCTGTTGAAGCTTTTAGAATTCTCTCTAGAATTTTCAAAATCCATGTCCACATGTTTACAATTTCACGTAAAAAAATGGCTAAAATTCCAGTTGAAATTTTTTCAAAGTCCCTTAAAAATTTTCCAATTTTTGTCCCAATTCTTCCCATTCCCATTGAAACTTTTCAAATCCCTCTCAAAATTGTTGAAATTCTGTTGAAGCTTTTAAAATTCTCTCTAGAATTTTCAAAATCCATGTCCACATGTTTACAATTTCACGTCAAAAAATGGCTAAAATTCCAGTTGAAATGTTTTCAAAGTCCCTTAAAAGTTTTCCCATTTTTGTCCCAAATCTTCCATTCCCATTGAAACTTTTCAAATCCCTCTCAAAATTGTTGAAATTCTGTTGAAGCTTTTAGAATTCTCTCTAGAATTTTCAAAATCCATGTCCACATGTTTACAATTTCACGTCAAAAAATGGCTAAAATTCCAGTTGAAATGTTTTCAAAGTCCCTTCAAAATTTTCCAATTTTTGTCCCAATTCTTCCCATTCCCATTGAAACTTTTCAAATCCCTCTCAAAATTGTTGAAATTCTGTTGAAGCTTTTAAAATTCTCTCTAGAATTTTCAAAATCCATGTCCACATGTTTACAATTTCACGTCAAAAAATGGCTAAAATTCCAGTTGAAATGTTTTCAAAGTCCCTTCAAAATTTTCCCATTTTTGTCCCAATTCTTCCCATTCCCATTGAAACTTTTCAAATCCCTCTCAAAATTGTTGAAATTCTGTTGAAGCTTTTAAAATTCTCTCTAGAATTTTCAAAATCCATGTCCACATGTTTACAATTTCACGTCAAAAAATGGCTAAAATTCCAGTTGAAATTTTTTCAAAGTCCCTTAAAAATTTTCCAATTTTTGTCCCAATTCTTCCCATTCCCATTGAAACTTTTCAAATCCCTCTCAAAATTGTTGAAATTCTGTTGAAGCTTTTAAAATTCTCTCTAGAATTTTCAAAATCCATGTCCACATGTTTACAATTTCACGTCAAAAAATGGCTAAAATTCCAGTTGAAATTTTTTCAAAGTCCCTTAAAAATTTTCCCATTTTTGTCCCAATTCTTCCCATTCCCATTGAAACTTTTCAAATCCCTCTCAAAATTGTTGAAATTCTCTTGAAGCTTTTAAAAATCTCTCTAGAATTTTCAAAATCCATGTCCACATGTTTACAATTTCACATAAAAAATGGCTAAAATTCCAGTTGAAATGTTTTCAAAGTCCCTTCAAAATTTTCCCATTTTTGTCCCAATTCTTCCCATTCCCATTGAAACTTTTCAAATCCCTCTCAAAATTGTTGAAATTCTGTTGAAGCTTTTAAAATTCTCTCTAGAATTTTCAAAATCTATGTCCACATGTTTACAATTTCACGTCAAAAAATGGCTAATATTCCAGTTGAAATTTTTTCAAAGTCCCTTAAAAATTTTCCAATTTTTGTCCCAATTCTTCCCATTCCCATTGAAACTTTTCAAATCCCTCTCAAAATTGTTGAAATTCTGTTGAAGCTTTTAAAATTCTCTCTAGAATTTTCAAAATCCATGTCCACATGTTTACAATTTCACGTCAAAAAATGGCTAAAATTCCAGTTGAAATTTTTTCAAAGTCCCTTAAAAATTTTCCCATTTTTGTCCCAATTCTTCCCATTCCCATTGAAACTTTTCAAATCCCTCTCAAAATTGTTGAAATTCTGTTGAAGCTTTTAGAATTCTCTCTAGAATTTTCAAAATCCATGTCCACATGTTTACAATTTCACGTAAAAAAATGGCTAAAATTCCAGTTGAAATTTTTTCAAAGTCCCTTAAAAATTTTCCAATTTTTGTCCCAATTCTTCCCATTCCCATTGAAACTTTTCAAATCCCTCTCAAAATTGTTGAAATTCTCTTGAAGCTTTTTAAAAATCTCTCTAGAATTTTCAAAATCCATGTCCACATGTTTACAATTTCACCTAAAAAAATGGCTAAAATTCCAGTTGAAATTTTTTCCAAGTCCCTTAAAAATTTTCCCATTTTTGTCCCAAATCTTCCCATTCCCATTGAAACTTTTCAAATCCCTCTCAAAATTGTTGAAATTCTGTTGAAGCTTTTAGAATTCTCTCTAGAATTTTCAAAATCCATGTCCACATGTTTACAATTTCACGTCAAAACATGGCTAAAATTCCAGTTGAAATGTTTTCAAAGTCCCTTCAAAATTTTCCCATTTTTGTCCCAATTCTTCCCATTCCCATTGAAACTTTTCAAATCCCTCTCAAAATTGTTGAAATTCTCTTGAAGCTTTTAAAATTCTCTCTAGAATTTTCAAAATCCATGTCCACATGTTTACAATTTCACATAAAAAATGGCTAAAATTCCAGTTGAAATTTTTTCAAAGTCCCTTAAAAATTTTCCAATTTTTGTCCCAATTCTTCCCATTCCCATTGAAACTTTTCAAATCCCTCTCAAAATTCTTGAAATTCTGTTGAAGCTTTTAGAATTCTCTCTAGAATTTTCAAAATCCATGTCCACATGTTTACAATTTCACGTCAAAAAATGGCTAAAATTCCAGTTGAAATTTTTTCAAGTCCTTAAAAATTTTCCAATTTTTGTCCCAATTCTTCCCATTCCCATTGAAACTTTTCAAATCCCTCTCAAAATTGTTGAAATTCTCTTGAAGCTTTTAAAATTCTCTCTAGAATTTTCAAAATCCATGTCCACATGTTTACAATTTCACGTCAAAAAATGGCTAAAATTCCAGTTGAAATTTTTTCAAAGTCCCTTAAAAGTTTCCCCATTTTTGTCCCAAATCTTCCATTCCCATTGAAACTTTTCAAATCCCTCTCAAAATTGTTGAAATTCTGTTGAAGCTTTTAAAATTCTCTCTAGAATTTTCAAAATCCATGTCCACATGTTTACAATTTCACGTCAAAAAATGGCTAAAATTCCAGTTGAAATGTTTTCAAAGTCCCTTAAAAATTTTCCAATTTTTGTCCCAATTCTTCCCATTCCCATTGAAACTTTTCAAAATCCCTCTCAACATTGTTGAAATTCTGTTGAAGCTTTTAAAAATCTCTCTAGAATTTTCAAAATCCATGTCCACATGTTTACAATTTCACGTCAAAAATGGCTAAAATTCCAGTTGAAATTTTTTCAAAGTCCCTTAAAAATTTTCCAATTTTTGTCCCAATTCTTCCCATTCCCATTGAAACTTTTCAAATCCCTCTCAAAATTGTTGAAATTCTGTTGAAGCTTTTAAAATTCTCTCTAGAATTTTCAAAATCCATGTCCACATGTTTACAATTTCACGTCAAAAAATGGCTAAAATTCCAGTTGAAATTTTTTCAAAGTCCCTTCAAAATTTTCCAATTTTTGTCCCAATTCTTCCCATTCCCATTGAAACTTTTCAAATCCCTCTCAACATTGTTGAAATTCTGTTGAAGCTTTTAAATTCTCTCTAGAATTTTCAAAATCTATGTCCACATGTTTACAATTTCACGTCAAAAAATGGCTAATATTCCAGTTGAAATTTTTTCAAAGTCCCTTAAAAATTTTCCAATTTTGTCCCAATTCTTCCCATTCCCATTGAAACTTTTCAAATCCCTCTCAAAATTGTTGAAATTCTGTTGAAGCTTTTAAAATTCTCTCTAGAATTTTCAAAATCCATGTCCACATGTTTACAATTTCACGTCAAAAAATGGCTAAAATTCCAGTTGAAATTTTTTCAAAGTCCCTTAAAAATTTTCCCATTTTTGTCCCAATTCTTCCCATTCCCATTGAAACTTTTCAAATCCCTCTCAAAATTGTTGAAATTCTGTTGAAGCTTTTAGAATTCTCTCTAGAATTTTCAAAATCCATGTCCACATGTTTACAATTTCACGTAAAAAAATGGCTAAAATTCCAGTTGAAATTTTTTCAAAGTCCCTTAAAAATTTTCCAATTTTTGTCCCAATTCTTCCCATTCCCATTGAAACTTTTCAAATCCCTCTCAAAATTGTTGAAATTCTGTTGAAGCTTTTAAAATTCTCTCTAGAATTTTCAAAATCCATGTCCACATGTTTACAATTTCACGTCAAAAAATGGCTAAAATTCCAGTTGAAATGTTTTCAAAGTCCCTTAAAAGTTTTCCCATTTTTGTCCCAAATCTTCCCATTCCCATTGAAACTTTTCAAATCCCTCTCAAAATTGTTGAAATTCTGTTGAAGCTTTTAGAATTCTCTCTAGAATTTTCAAAATCCATGTCCACATGTTTACAATTTCACGTCAAAAAATGGCTAAAATTCCAGTTGAAATGTTTTCAAAGTCCCTTCAAAATTTTCCAATTTTTGTCCCAATTCTTCCCATTCCCATTGAAACTTTTCAAATCCCTCTCAAAATTGTTGAAATTCTGTTGAAGCTTTTAAAATTCTCTCTAGAATTTTCAAAATCCATGTCCACATGTTTACAATTTCACGTCAAAAAATGGCTAAAATTCCAGTTGAAATGTTTTCAAAGTCCCTTCAAAATTTTCCCATTTTTGTCCCAATTCTTCCCATTCCCATTGAAACTTTTCAAATCCCTCTCAAAATTGTTGAAATTCTGTTGAAGCTTTTAAAATTCTCTCTAGAATTTTCAAAATCCATGTCCACATGTTTACAATTTCACGTCAAAAAATGGCTAAAATTCCAGTTGAAATTTTTTCAAAGTCCCTTAAAAATTTTCCAATTTTTGTCCCAATTCTTCCCATTCCCATTGAAACTTTTCAAATCCCTCTCAAAATTGTTGAAATTCTGTTGAAGCTTTTAAAATTCTCTCTAGAATTTTCAAAATCCATGTCCACATGTTTACAATTTCACGTCAAAAAATGGCTAAAATTCCAGTTGAAATTTTTTCAAAGTCCCTTAAAAATTTTCCCATTTTTGTCCCAATTCTTCCCATTCCCATTGAAACTTTTCAAATCCCTCTCAAAATTGTTGAAATTCTCTTGAAGCTTTTAAAAATCTCTCTAGAATTTTCAAAATCCATGTCCACATGTTTACAATTTCACATAAAAAATGGCTAAAATTCCAGTTGAAATGTTTTCAAAGTCCCTTCAAAATTTTCCCATTTTTGTCCCAATTCTTCCCATTCCCATTGAAACTTTTCAAATCCCTCTCAAAATTGTTGAAATTCTGTTGAAGCTTTTAAAATTCTCTCTAGAATTTTCAAAATCCATGTCCACATGTTTACAATTTCACGTCAAAAAATGGCTAAAATTCCAGTTGAAATTTTTTCCAAGTCCCTTAAAAATTTTCCAATTTTGTCCCAATTCTTCCCATTCCCATTGAAACTTTTCAAATCCCTCTCAAAATTGTTGAAATTCTCTTGAAGCTTTTAAAAATCTCTCTAGAATTTTCAAAATCCATGTCCACATGTTTACAATTTCACCTAAAAAAATGGCTAAAATTCCAGTTGAAATTTTTTCCAAGTCCCTTAAAAATTTTCCAATTTTTGTCCCAAATCTTCCCATTCCCATTGAAACTTTTCAAATCCCTCTCAAAATTGTTGAAATTCTGTTGAAGCTTTTAGAATTCTCTCTAGAATTTTCAAATCCATGTCCACATGTTTACAATTTCACGTAAAAAAATGGCTAAAATTCCAGTTGAAATTTTTTCAAAGTCCCTTAAAAATTTTCCAATTTTTGTCCCAATTCTTCCCATTCCCATTGAAACTTTTCAAATCCCTCTCAGAATTGTTGAAATTCTGTTGAAGCTTTTAAAATTCTCTCTAGAATTTTCAAAATCCATGTCCACATGTTTACAATTTCACGTCAAAAAATGGCTAAAATTCCAGTTGAAATTTTTTCAAAGTCCCTTAAAAATTTTCCAATTTTTGTCCCAATTCTTCCCATTCCCATTGAAACTTTTCAAATCCTCTCAAAATTGTTGAAATTCTGTTGAAGCTTTTAAAATTCTCTCTAGAATTTTCAAAATCCATGTCCACATGTTTACAATTTCACGTCAAAAAATGGCTAAAATTCCAGTTGAAATTTTTTCAAAGTCCCTTAAAAATTTCCCATTTTTGTCCCAATTCTTCCCATTCCCATTGAAACTTTTCAAATCCCTCTCAAAATTGTTGAAATTCTGTTGAAGCTTTTAGAATTCTCTCTAGAATTTTCAAAATCCATGTCCACATGTTTACAATTTCACGTAAAAAAATGGCTAAAATTCCAGTTGAAATTTTTTCAAAGTCCCTTAAAAATTTTCCAATTTTTGTCCCAATTCTTCCCATTCCCATTGAAACTTTTCAAATCCCTCTCAAAATTGTTGAAATTCTCTTGAAGCTTTTAAAATTCTCTCTAGAATTTTCAAAATCCATGTCCACATGTTTACAATTTCACGTCAAAAAATGGCTAAAATTCCAGTTGAAATGTTTTCAAAGTCCCTTAAAAGTTTTCCCATTTTTGTCCCAAATCTTCCCATTCCCATTGAAACTTTTCAAATCCCTCTCAACATTGTTGAAATTCTGTTGAAGCTTTTAGAATTCTCTCTAGAATTTTCAAAATCCATGTCCACATGTTTACAATTTCACGTCAAAAAATGGCTAAAATTCCAGTTGAAATGTTTTCAAAGTCCCTTCAAAATTTTCCAATTTTTGTCCCAATTCTTCCCATTCCCATTGAAACTTTTCAAATCCCTCTCAAAATTGTTGAAATTCTGTTGAAGCTTTTAAAATTCTCTCTAGAATTTTCAAAATCCATGTCCACATGTTTACAATTTCACGTCAAAAAATGGCTAAAATTCCAGTTGAAATTTTTTCAAAGTCCCTTAAAAATTTTCCAATTTTTGTCCCAATTCTTCCCATTCCCATTGAAACTTTTCAAATCCCTCTCAACATTGTTGAAATTCTCTTGAAGCTTTTAAAATTCTCTCTAGAATTTTCAAAATCCATGTCCACATGTTTACAATTTCACGTCAAAAAATGGCTAAAATTCCAGTTGAAATTTTTTCAAAGTCCCTTAAAAATTTTCCAATTTTTGTCCCAATTCTTCCCATTCCCATTGAAACTTTTCAAATCCCTCTCAAATTGTTGAAATTCTGTTGAAGCTTTTAAAATTCTCTCTAGAATTTTCAAAATCCATGTCCACATGTTTACAATTTCACGTCAAAAAATGGCTAAAATTCCAGTTGAAATTTTTTCAAAGTCCCTTAAAAATTTTCCAATTTTTGTCCCAATTCTTCCCATTCCCATTGAAACTTTTCAAATCCCTCTCAACATTGTTGAAATTCTGTTGAAGCTTTTAAAATTCTCTCTAGAATTTTCAAAATCCATGTCCACATGTTTACAATTTCACGTAAAAAAATGGCTAAAATTCCAGTTGAAATTTTTTCAAAGTCCCTTAAAAATTTTCCAATTTTTGTCCCAATTCTTCCCATTCCCATTGAAACTTTTCAAATCCCTCTCAAAATTGTTGAAATTCTCTTGAAGCTTTTAAAAATCTCTCTAGAATTTTCAAAATCCATGTCCACATGTTTACAATTTCACATAAAAAATGGCTAAAATTCCAGTTGAAATGTTTTCAAAGTCCCTTAAAAATTTTCCAATTTTTGTCCCAATTCTTCCCATTCCCATTGAAACTTTTCAAATCCCTCTCAAAATTGTTGAAATTCTGTTGAAGCTTTTAAAATTCTCTCTAGAATTTTCAAAATCCATGTCCACATGTTTACAATTTCACGTCAAAAAATGGCTAAAATTCCAGTTGAAATTTTTTCCAAGTCCCTTAAAAATTTTCCAATTTTTGTCCCAATTCTTCCCATTCCCATTGAAACTTTTCAAATCCCTCTCAAAATTGTTGAAATTCTCTTGAAGCTTTTAAAAATCTCTCTAGAATTTTCAAAATCCATGTCCACATGTTTACAATTTCACCTAAAAAAATGGCTAAAATTCCAGTTGAAATTTTTTCCAAGTCCCTTAAAAATTTTCCAATTTTTGTCCCAAATCTTCCCATTCCCATTGAAACTTTTCAAATCCCTCTCAACATTGTTGAAATTCTGTTGAAGCTTTTAGAATTCTCTCTAGAATTTTCAAAATCCATGTCCACATGTTTACAATTTCACGTCAAAAAATGGCTAAAATTCCAGTTGAAATTTTTTCAAAGTCCCTTAAAAATTTTCCAATTTTTGTCCCAATTCTTCCCATTCCCATTGAAACTTTTCAAATCCCTCTCAGAATTGTTGAAATTCTGTTGAAGCTTTTAAAATTCTCTCTAGAATTTTCAAAATCCATGTCCACATGTTTACAATTTCACGTCAAAAAATGGCTAAAATTCCAGTTGAAATTTTTTCAAAGTCCCTTCAAAATTTTCCAATTTTTGTCCCAATTCTTCCCATTCCCATTGAAACTTTTCAAATCCCTCTCAACATTGTTGAAATTCTGTTGAAGCTTTTAAAATTCTCTCTAGAATTTTCAAAATCCATGTCCACATGTTTACAATTTCACGTCAAAAAATGGCTAAAATTCCAGTTGAAATTTTTTCCAAGTCCCTTAAAAATTTTCCCATTTATGTCCCAATTCTTCCCATTCCCATTGAAACTTTTCAAATCCCTCTCAAAATTGTTGAAATTCTCTTGAAGCTTTTAAAAATCTCTCTAGAATTTTCAAAATCCATGTCCACATGTTTACAATTTCACATAAAAAATGGCTAAAATTCCAGTTGAAATTTTTTCCAAGTCCCTTAAAAATTTTCCAATTTTTGTCCCAATTCTTCCCATTCCCATTGAAACTTTTCAAATCCCTCTCAAAATTGTTGAAATTCTGTTGAAGCTTTTAAAATTCTCTCTAGAATTTTCAAAATCCATGTCCACATGTTTACAATTTCACGTCAAAAAATGGCTAAAATTCCAGTTGAAATTTTTTCCAAGTCCCTTAAAAATTTTCCAATTTTTGTCCCAAATCTTCCCATTCCCATTGAAACTTTTCAAATCCCTCTCAAAATTGTTGAAATTCTGTTGAAGCTTTTAGAATTCTCTCTAGAATTTTCAAAATCCATGTCCACATGTTGACAATTTCACGTAAAAAAATGGCTAAAATTCCAGTTGAAATTTTTTCAAAGTCCCTTAAAAATTTTCCAATTTTTGTCCCAATTCTTCCCATTCCCATTGAAACTTTTCAAATCCCTCTCAGAATTGTTGAAATTCTGTTGAAGCTTTTAAAATTCTCTCTAGAATTTTCAAAATCCATGTCCACATGTTTACAATTTCACGTCAAAAAATGGCTAAAATTCCAGTTGAAATTTTTTCAAAGTCCCTTAAAAATTTTCCAATTTTTGTCCCAATTCTTCCCATTCCCATTGAAACTTTTCAAATCCCTCTCAAAATTGTTGAAATTCTGTTGAAGCTTTTAGAATTCTCTCTAGAATTTTCAAAATCCATGTCCACATGTTTACAATTTCACGTCAAAAAATGGCTAAAATTCCAGTTGAAATGTTTTCAAAGTCCCTTAAAAATTTTCCAATTTTTGTCCCAATTCTTCCCATTCCCATTGAAACTTTTCAAATCCCTCTCAAAATTGTTGAAATTCTGTTGAAGCTTTTAAAATTCTCTCTAGAATTTTCAAAATCCATGTCCACATGTTTACAATTTCACGTCAAAAAATGGCTAAAATTCCAGTTGATATTTTTTCAAAGTCCCTTAAAAATTTTCTAATTTTTGTCCCAATTCTTCCCATTCCCATTGAAACTTTTCAAATCCCTCTCAAAATTGTTGAAATTCTGTTGAAGCTTTTAGAATTCTCTCTAGAATTTTCAAAATCCATGTCCACATGTTTACAATTTCACGTCAAAAAATGGCTAAAATTCCAGTTGAAATTTTTTCAAAGTCCCTTAAAAATTTTCCAATTTTTGTCCCAATTCTTCCCATTCCCATTGAAACTTTTCAAATCCCTCTCAGAATTGTTGAAATTCTGTTGAAGCTTTTAAAATTCTCTCTAGAATTTTCAAAATCCATGTCCACATGTTTACAATTTCACGTCAAAAAATGGCTAAAATTCCAGTTGAAATTTTTTCAAAGTCCCTTAAAAATTTTCCAATTTTTGTCCCAATTCTTCCCATTCCCATTGAAACTTTTCAAATCCCTCTCAAAATTGTTGAAATTCTGTTGAAGCTTTTAAAATTCTCTCTAGAATTTTCAAAATCCATGTCCACATGTTTACAATTTCACGTCAAAAAATGGCTAAAATTCCAGTTGAAATTTTTTCAAAGTCCCTTAAAAATTTTCCCATTTTTGTCCCAATTCTTCCCATTCCCATTGAAACTTTTCAAATCCCTCTCAAAATTGTTGAAATTCTGTTGAAGCTTTTAGAATTCTCTCTAGAATTTTCAAAATCCATGTCCACATGTTTACAATTTCACGTAAAAAAATGGCTAAAATTCCAGTTGAAATTTTTTCAAAGTCCCTTAAAAATTTTCCAATTTTTGTCCCAATTCTTCCCATTCCCATTGAAACTTTTCAAATCCCTCTCAAAATTGTTGAAATTCTCTTGAAGCTTTTAAAATTCTCTCTAGAATTTTCAAAATCCATGTCCACATGTTTACAATTTCACGTCAAAAAATGGCTAAAATTCCAGTTGAAATGTTTTCAAAGTCCCTTAAAAGTTTTCCCATTTTTGTCCCAAATCTTCCCATTCCCATTGAAACTTTTCAAATCCCTCTCAACATTGTTGAAATTCTGTTGAAGCTTTTAGAATTCTCTCTAGAATTTTCAAAATCCATGTCCACATGTTTACAATTTCACGTCAAAAAATGGCTAAAATTCCAGTTGAAATGTTTTCAAAGTCCCTTCAAAATTTTCCAATTTTTGTCCCAATTCTTCCCATTCCCATTGAAACTTTTCAAATCCCTCTCAAAATTGTTGAAATTCTGTTGAAGCTTTTAAAATTCTCTCTAGAATTTTCAAAATCCATGTCCACATGTTTACAATTTCACGTAAAAAAATGGCTAAAATTCCAGTTGAAATTTTTTCAAAGTCCCTTAAAAATTTTCCAATTTTTGTCCCAATTCTTCCCATTCCCATTGAAACTTTTCAAATCCCTCTCAACATTGTTGAAATTCTCTTGAAGCTTTTAAAAATCTCTCTAGAATTTTCAAAATCCATGTCCACATGTTTACAATTTCACGTCAAAAAATGGCTAAAATTCCAGTTGAAATTTTTTCAAAGTCCCTTAAAAATTTTCCAATTTTTGTCCCAATTCTTCCCATTCCCATTGAAACTTTTCAAATCCCTCTCAAAATTGTTGAAATTCTGTTGAAGCTTTTAAAATTCTCTCTAGAATTTTCAAAATCCATGTCCACATGTTTACAATTTCACGTCAAAAAATGGCTAAAATTCCAGTTGAAATTTTTTCAAAGTCCCTTAAAAATTTTCCAATTTTTGTCCCAATTCTTCCCATTCCCATTGAAACTTTTCAAATCCCTCTCAACATTGTTGAAATTCTGTTGAAGCTTTTAAAATTCTCTCTAGAATTTTCAAAATCCATGTCCACATGTTTACAATTTCACGTAAAAAAATGGCTAAAATTCCAGTTGAAATTTTTTCAAAGTCCCTTAAAAATTTTCCAATTTTTGTCCCAATTCTTCCCATTCCCATTGAAACTTTTCAAATCCCTCTCAAAATTGTTGAAATTCTCTTGAAGCTTTTAAAAATCTCTCTAGAATTTTCAAAATCCATGTCCACATGTTTACAATTTCACATAAAAAATGGCTAAAATTCCAGTTGAAATGTTTTCAAAGTCCCTTAAAAATTTTCCAATTTTTGTCCCAATTCTTCCCATTCCCATTGAAACTTTTCAAATCCCTCTCAAAATTGTTGAAATTCTGTTGAAGCTTTTAAAATTCTCTCTAGAATTTTCAAAATCCATGTCCACATGTTTACAATTTCACGTCAAAAAATGGCTAAAATTCCAGTTGAAATTTTTTCCAAGTCCCTTAAAAATTTTCCAATTTTTGTCCCAATTCTTCCCATTCCCATTGAAACTTTTCAAATCCCTCTCAAAATTGTTGAAATTCTCTTGAAGCTTTTAAAAATCTCTCTAGAATTTTCAAAATCCATGTCCACATGTTTACAATTTCACCTAAAAAAATGGCTAAAATTCCAGTTGAAATTTTTTCCAAGTCCCTTAAAAATTTTCCAATTTTTGTCCCAAATCTTCCCATTCCCATTGAAACTTTTCAAATCCCTCTCAAAATTGTTGAAATTCTGTTGAAGCTTTTAGAATTCTCTCTAGAATTTTCAAAATCCATGTCCACATGTTTACAATTTCACGTAAAAAAATGGCTAAAATTCCAGTTGAAATTTTTTCAAAGTCCCTTAAAAATTTTCCAATTTTTGTCCCAATTCTTCCCATTCCCATTGAAACTTTTCAAATCCCTCTCAGAATTGTTGAAATTCTGTTGAAGCTTTTAAAATTCTCTCTAGAATTTTCAAAATCCATGTCCACATGTTTACAATTTCACGTCAAAAAATGGCTAAAATTCCAGTTGAAATTTTTTCAAAGTCCCTTCAAAATTTTCCAATTTTTGTCCCAATTCTTCCCATTCCCATTGAAACTTTTCAAATCCCTCTCAACATTGTTGAAATTCTGTTGAAGCTTTTAAAATTCTCTCTAGAATTTTCAAAATCCATGTCCACATGTTTACAATTTCACGTCAAAAAATGGCTAAAATTCCAGTTGAAATTTTTTCAAAGTCCCTTAAAAATTTTCCCATTTATGTCCCAATTCTTCCCATTCCCATTGAAACTTTTCAAATCCCTCTCAAAATTGTTGAAATTCTCTTGAAGCTTTTAAAAATCTCTCTAGAATTTTCAAAATCCATGTCCACATGTTTACAATTTCACATAAAAAATGGCTAAAATTCCAGTTGAAATTTTTTCCAAGTCCCTTAAAAATTTTCCAATTTTTGTCCCAATTCTTCCCATTCCCATTGAAACTTTTCAAATCCCTCTCAAAATTGTTGAAATTCTGTTGAAGCTTTTAAAATTCTCTCTAGAATTTTCAAAATCCATGTCCACATGTTTACAATTTCACGTCAAAAAATGGCTAAAATTCCAGTTGAAATTTTTTCCAAGTCCCTTAAAAATTTTCCAATTTTTGTCCCAAATCTTCCCATTCCCATTGAAACTTTTCAAATCCCTCTCAAAATTGTTGAAATTCTGTTGAAGCTTTTAGAATTCTCTCTAGAATTTTCAAAATCCATGTCCACATGTTGACAATTTCACGTAAAAAAATGGCTAAAATTCCAGTTGAAATTTTTTCAAAGTCCCTTAAAAATTTTCCAATTTTTGTCCCAATTCTTCCCATTCCCATTGAAACTTTTCAAATCCCTCTCAGAATTGTTGAAATTCTGTTGAAGCTTTTAAAATTCTCTCTAGAATTTTCAAAATCCATGTCCACATGTTTACAATTTCACGTCAAAAAATGGCTAAAATTCCAGTTGAAATTTTTTCAAAGTCCCTTAAAAATTTTCCAATTTTTGTCCCAATTCTTCCCATTCCCATTGAAACTTTTCAAATCCCTCTCAAAATTGTTGAAATTCTGTTGAAGCTTTTAGAATTCTCTCTAGAATTTTCAAAATCCATGTCCACATGTTTACAATTTCACGTCAAAAAATGGCTAAAATTCCAGTTGAAATGTTTTCAAAGTCCCTTAAAAATTTTCCAATTTTTGTCCCAATTCTTCCCATTCCCATTGAAACTTTTCAAATCCCTCTCAAAATTGTTGAAATTCTGTTGAAGCTTTTAAAATTCTCTCTAGAATTTTCAAAATCCATGTCCACATGTTTACAATTTCACGTCAAAAAATGGCTAAAATTCCAGTTGATATTTTTTCAAAGTCCCTTAAAAATTTTCTAATTTTTGTCCCAATTCTTCCCATTCCCATTGAAACTTTTCAAATCCCTCTCAAAATTGTTGAAATTCTGTTGAAGCTTTTAGAATTCTCTCTAGAATTTTCAAAATCCATGTCCACATGTTTACAATTTCACGTCAAAAAATGGCTAAAATTCCAGTTGAAATTTTTTCAAAGTCCCTTAAAAATTGTCCAATTTTTGTCCCAATTCTTCCCATTCCCATTGAAACTTTTCAAATCCCTCTCAAAATTGTTGAAATTCTGTTGAAGCTTTTAGAATTCTCTCTAGAATTTTCAAAATCCATGTCCACATGTTTACAATTTCACGTCAAAAAATGGCTAAAATTCCAGTTGAAATTTTTTCCAAGTCCCTTAAAAATTTTCCAATTTTTGTCCCAATTCTTCCCATTCCCATTGAAACTTTTCAAATCCCTCTCAAAATTGTTGAAATTCTGTTGAAGCTTTTAAAATTCTCTCTAGAATTTTCAAAATCCATGTCCACATGTTTACAATTTCACGTCAAAAAATGGCTAAAATTCCAGTTGATATTTTTTCAAAGTCCCTTAAAAATTTTCCAATTTTTGTCCCAATTCTTCCCATTCCCATTGAAACTTTTCAAATCCCTCTCAAAATTGTTGAAATTCTGTTGAAGCTTTTAGAATTCTCTCTAGAATTTTCAAAATCCATGTCCACATGTTTACAATTTCACGTAAAAAAATGGCTAAAATTCCAGTTGAAATTTTTTCAAAGTCCCTTAAAAATTTTCCAATTTTTGTCCCAATTCTTCCCATTCCCATTGAAACTTTTCAAATCCCTCTCAACATTGTTGAAATTCTGTTGAAGCTTTTAAAATTCTCTCTAGAATTTTCAAAATCCATGTCCACATGTTTACAATTTCACGTCAAAAAATGGCTAAAATTCCAGTTGAAATTTTTTCAAAGTCCCTTAAAAGTTTCCCCATTTTTGTCCCAAATCTTCCCATTCCCATTGAAACTTTTCAAATCCCTCTCAAAA
The DNA here is from genome assembly GCF_964273445.1 of Streptopelia decaocto. Taxonomy (NCBI): domain Eukaryota; kingdom Metazoa; phylum Chordata; class Aves; order Columbiformes; family Columbidae; genus Streptopelia; species Streptopelia decaocto. Next base: position 12,396 of record NW_028116666.1, on the reverse strand, counting down.
TTGTTGAAATTCTGTTGAAGCTTTTAAAATTCTCTCTAGAATTTTCAAAATCCATGTCCACATGTTTACAATTTCACGTCAAAAAATGGCTAAAATTCCAGTTGAAATGTTTTCAAAATCCCTTAAAAATTTTCCAATTTTTGTCCCAATTCTTCCCATTCCCATTGAAACTTTTCAAATCCCTCTCAACATTGTTAAAATTCTGTTGAAGCTTTTAAAAATCTCTCTAGAATTTTCAAAATCCATGTCCACATGTTTACAATTTCACGTCAAAAAATGGCTAAAATTCCAGTTGAAATGTTTTCAAAGTCCCTTAAAAATTTTCCAATTTTTGTCCCAATTCTTCCCATTCCCATTGAAACTTTTCAAATCCCTCTCAAAATTGTTGAAATTCTGTTGAAGCTTTTAAAATTCTCTCTAGAATTTTCAAAATCCATGTCCACATGTTTACAATTTCACGTCAAAAAATGGCTAAAATTCCAGTTGAAATTTTTTCAAAGTCCCTTAAAAATTGTCCAATTTTTGTCCCAATTCTTCCCATTCCCATTGAAACTTTTCAAATCCCTCTCAAAATTGTTGAAATTCTCTTGAAGCTTTTAAAAATCTCTCTAGAATTTTCAAAATCCATGTCCACATGTTTACAATTTCACATAAAAAATGGCTAAAATTCCAGTTGAAATTTTTTCCAAGTCCCTTAAAAATTTGCCAATTTTTGTCCCAATTCTTCCCATTCCCATTGAAACTTTTCAAATCCCTCTCAAAATTGTTGAAATTCTGTTGAAGCTTTTAGAATTCTCTCTAGAATTTTCAAAATCCATGTCCACATGTTTACAATTTCACGTCAAAAAATGGCTAAAATTCCAGTTGAAATTTTTTCAAAGTCCCTTAAAAATTTTCCAATTTTTGTCCCAATTCTTCCCATTCCCATTGAAACTTTTCAAATCCCTCTCAAAATTGTTGAAATTCTGTTGAAGCTTTTAGAATTCTCTCTAGAATTTTCAAAATCCATGTCCACATGTTTACAATTTCACGTCAAAAAATGGCTAAAATTCCAGTTGAAATGTTTTCAAAGTCCCTTAAAAATTTTCCAATTTTTGTCCCAATTCTTCCCATTCCCATTGAAACTTTTCAAATCCCTCTCAAAATTGTTGAAATTCTGTTGAAGCTTTTAAAATTCTCTCTAGAATTTTCAAAATCCATGTCCACATGTTTACAATTTCACATAAAAAATGGCTAAAATTCCAGTTGATATTTTTTCAAAGTCCCTTAAAAATTTTCCAATTTTTGTCCCAATTCTTCCCATTCCCATTGAAACTTTTCAAATCCCTCTCAAAATTGTTGAAATTCTGTTGAAGCTTTTAGAATTCTCTCTAGAATTTTCAAAATCCATGTCCACATGTTTACAATTTCACGTCAAAAAATGGCTAAAATTCCAGTTGAAATTTTTTCAAAGTCCCTTAAAAATTTTCCAATTTTTGTCCCAATTCTTCCCATTCCCATTGAAACTTTTCAAATCCCTCTCAAAATTCTTGAAATTCTGTTGAAGCTTTTAGAATTCTCTCTAGAATTTTCAAAATCCATGTCCACATGTTTACAATTTCACTTCAAAAAATGGATAAAATTCCAGTTGAAATGTTTTCAAAGTCCCTTAAAAATTTTCCAATTTTTGTCCCAATTCTTCCCATTCCCATTGAAACTTTTCAAATCCCTCTCAAAATTGTTGAAATTCTCTTGAAGCTTTTAAAATTCTCTCTAGAATTTTCAAAATCCATGTCCACATGTTTACAATTTCACGTCAAAAAATGGCTAAAATTCCAGTTGAAATTTTTTCAAAGTCCCTTAAAAATTGTCCAATTTTTGTCCCAATTCTTCCCATTCCCATTGAAACTTTTCAAATCCCTCTCAAAATTGTTGAAATTCTGTTGAAGCTTTTAGAATTCTCTCTAGAATTTTCAAAATCCATGTCCACATGTTTACAATTTCACGTCAAAAAATGGCTAAAATTCCAGTTGAAATTTTTTCAAAGTCCCTTAAAAATTTTCCAATTTTTGTCCCAATTCTTCCCATTCCCATTGAAACTTTTCAAATCCCTCTCAAAATTCTTGAAATTCTGTTGAAGCTTTTAAAATTCTCTCTAGAATTTTCAAAATCCATGTCCACATGTTTACAATTTCACGTCAAAAAATGGCTAAAATTCCAGTTGAAATTTTTTCAAAGTCCCTTAAAAGTTTCCCCATTTTTTCCCAAATCTTCCCATTCCCATTGAAACTTTTCAAATCCCTCTCAAAATTGTTGAAATTCTGTTGAAGCTTTTAAAATTCTCTCTAGAATTTTCAAAATCCATGTACACATGTTTACAATTTCACGTCAAAAAATGGCTAAAATTCCAGTTGAAATGTTTTCAAAGTCCCTTAAAAATTTTCCAATTTTTGTCCCAATTCTTCCCATTCCCATTGAAACTTTTCAAATCCCTCTCAACATTGTTAAAATTCTGTTGAAGCTTTTAAAAATCTCTCTAGAATTTTCAAAATCCATGTCCACATGTTTACAATTTCATGTCAAAAAATGGCTAAAATTCCAGTTGAAATGTTTTCAAAGTCCCTTAAAAATTTTCCAATTTTTGTCCCAATTCTTCCCATTCCCATTGAAACTTTTCAAATCCCTCTCAAAATTGTTGAAATTCTGTTGAAGCTTTTAAAATTCTCTCTAGAATTTTCAAAATCCATGTCCACATGTTTACAATTTCACGTCAAAAAATGGCTAAAATTCCAGTTGAAATTTTTTCAAAGTCCCTTAAAAATTTTCCCATTTTTGTCCCAATTCTTCCCATTCCCATTGAAACTTTTCAAATCCCTCTCAAAATTGTTGAAATTCTCTTGAAGCTTTTAAAAATCTCTCTAGAATTTTCAAAATCCATGTCCACATGTTTACAATTTCACATAAAAAATGGCTAAAATTCCAGTTGAAATTTTTTCCAAGTCCCTTAAAAATTTTCCAATTTTTGTCCCAATTCTTCCCATTCCCATTGAAACTTTTCAAATCCCTCTCAAAATTGTTGAAATTCTGTTGAAGATTTTAAAATTCTCTCTAGAATTTTCAAAATCCATGTCCACATGTTTACAATTTCACGTCAAAAAATGGCTAAAATTCCAGTTGAAATTTTTTCCAAGTCCCTTAAAAATTTTCCAATTTTTGTCCCAATTCTTCCCATTCCCATTGAAACTTTTCAAATCCCTCTCAAAATTGTTGAAATTCTCTTGAAGCTTTTAAAAATCTCTCTAGAATTTTCAAAATCCATGTCCACATGTTTACAATTTCACCTAAAAAAATGGCTAAAATTCCAGTTGAAATTTTTTCCAAGTCCCTTAAAAATTTTCCAATTTTTGTCCCAATTCTTCCCATTCCCATTGAAACTTTTCAAATCCCTCTCAAAATTGTTGAAATTCTGTTGAAGCTTTTAGAATTCTCTCTAGAATTTTCAAAATCCATGTCCACATGTTTACAATTTCACGTAAAAAAATGGCTAAAATTCCAGTTGAAATTTTTTCAAAGTCCCTTAAAAATTTTCCAATTTTTGTCCCAATTCTTCCCATTCCCATTGAAACTTTTCAAATCCCTCTCAGAATTGTTGAAATTCTGTTGAAGCTTTTAAAATTCTCTCTAGAATTTTCAAAATCCATGTCCACATGTTTACAATTTCACGTCAAAAAATGGCTAAAATTCCAGTTGAAATTTTTTCAAAGTCCCTTAAAAATTGTCCAATTTTTGTCCCAATTCTTCCCATTCCCATTGAAACTTTTCAAATCCCTCTCAAAATTGTTGAAATTCTCTTGAAGCTTTTAGAATTCTCTCTAGAATTTTCAAAATCCATGTCCACATGTTTACAATTTCACGTCAAAAAATGGCTAAAATTCCAGTTGAAATGTTTTCAAAGTCCCTTAAAAATTTTCCAATTTTTGTCCCAATTCTTCCCATTCCCATTGAAACTTTTCAAATCCCTCTCAAAATTGTTGAAATTCTGTTGAAGCTTTTAAAATTCTCTCTAGAATTTTCAAAATCCATGTCCACATGTTTACAATTTCACATAAAAAATGGCTAAAATTCCAGTTGAAATTTTTTCCAAGTCCCTTAAAAATTTTCCAATTTTTGTCCCAATTCTTCCCATTCCCATTGAAACTTTTCAAATCCCTCTCAAAATTGTTGAAATTCTGTTGAAGCTTTTAGAATTCTCTCTAGAATTTTCAAAATCCATGTCCACATGTTTACAATTTCACGTAAAAAAATGGCTAAAATTCCAGTTGAAATGTTTTCAAAGTCCCTTAAAAATTTTCCAATTTTTGTCCCAATTCTTCCCATTCCCATTGAAACTTTTCAAATCCCTCTCAAAATTGTTGAAATTCTGTTGAAGCTTTTAAAATTCTCTCTAGAATTTTCAAAATCCATGTCCACATGTTTACAATTTCACGTAAAAAAATGGCTAAAATTCCAGTTGAAATTTTTTCAAAGTCCCTTAAAAGTTTCCCCATTTTTGTCCCAAATCTTCCCATTCCCATTGAAACTTTTCAAATCCCTCTCAAAATTGTTGAAATTCTCTTGAAGCTTTTAAAATTCTCTCTAGAATTTTCAAAATCCATGTACACATGTTTACAATTTCACGTCAAAAAATGGCTAAAATTCCAGTTGAAATGTTTTCAAAGTCCCTTAAAAATTTTCCAATTTTTGTCCCAATTCTTCCCATTCCCATTGAAACTTTTCAAATCCCTCTCAACATTGTTAAAATTCTGTTGAAGCTTTTAAAAATCTCTCTAGAATTTTCAAAATCCATGTCCACATGTTTACAATTTCACGTCAAAAAATGGCTAAAATTCCAGTTGAAATGTTTTCAAAGTCCCTTAAAAATTTTCCAATTTTTGTCCCAATTCTTCCCATTCCCATTGAAACTTTTCAAATCCCTCTCAAAATTGTTGAAATTCTGTTGAAGCTTTTAAAATTCTCTCTAGAATTTTCAAAATCCATGTCCACATGTTTACAATTTCACGTCAAAAAATGGCTAAAATTCCAGTTGAAATTTTTTCAAAGTCCCTTAAAAATTTTCCAATTTTTGTCCCAATTCTTCCCATTCCCATTGAAACTTTTCAAATCCCTCTAAAAATTGTTGAAATTCTGTTGAAGCTTTTAAAATTCTCTCTAGAATTTTCAAAATCCATGTCCACATGTTTACAATTTCACGTCAAAAAATGGCTAAAATTCCAGTTGAAATTTTTTCAAAGTCCCTTAAAAATTTTCCAATTTTTGTCCCAATTCTTCCCATTCCCATTGAAACTTTTCAAATCCCTCTCAAAATTGTTGAAATTCTGTTGAAGCTTTTAGAATTCTCTCTAGAATTTTCAAAATCCATGTCCACATGTTTACAATTTCACATAAAAAATGGCTAAAATTCCAGTTGAAATTTTTTCAAAGTCCCTTAAAAATTTTCCAATTTTTGTCCCAATTCTTCCCATTCCCATTGAAACTTTTCAAATCCCTCTCAAAATTGTTGAAATTCTGTTGAAGCTTTTAGAATTCTCTCTAGAATTTTCAAAATCCATGTCCACATGTTTACAATTTCACGTAAAAAAATGGCTAAAATTCCAGTTGAAATTTTTTCAAAGTCCCTTAAAAATTTTCCAATTTTTGTCCCAATTCTTCCCATTCCCATTGAAACTTTTCAAATCCCTCTCAAAATTCTTGAAATTCTGTTGAAGCTTTTAAAATTCTCTCTAGAATTTTCAAAATCCATGTACACATGTTTACAATTTCACGTCAAAAAATGGCTAAAATTCCAGTTGAAATGTTTTCAAAGTCCCTTAAAAATTTTCCAATTTTTGTCCCAATTCTTCCCATTCCCATTGAAACTTTTCAAATCCCTCTCAACATTGTTAAAATTCTGTTGAAGCTTTTAAAAATCTCTCTAGAATTTTCAAAATCCATGTCCACATGTTTACAATTTCATGTCAAAAAATGGCTAAAATTCCAGTTGAAATGTTTTCAAAGTCCCTTAAAAATTTTCCAATTTTTGTCCCAATTCTTCCCATTCCCATTGAAACTTTTCAAATCCCTCTCAAAATTGTTGAAATTCTGTTGAAGCTTTTAAAATTCTCTCTAGAATTTTCAAAATCCATGTCCACATGTTTACAATTTCACGTCAAAAAATGGCTAAAATTCCAGTTGAAATTTTTTCAAAGTCCCTTAAAAATTTTCCCATTTTTGTCCCAATTCTTCCCATTCCCATTGAAACTTTTCAAATCCCTCTCAAAATTGTTGAAATTCTCTTGAAGCTTTTAAAAATCTCTCTAGAATTTTCAAAATCCATGTCCACATGTTTACAATTTCACATAAAAAATGGCTAAAATTCCAGTTGAAATTTTTTCCAAGTCCCTTAAAAATTTTCCAATTTTTGTCCCAATTCTTCCCATTCCCATTGAAACTTTTCAAATCCCTCTCAAAATTGTTGAAATTCTGTTGAAGATTTTAAAATTCTCTCTAGAATTTTCAAAATCCATGTCCACATGTTTACAATTTCACGTCAAAAAATGGCTAAAATTCCAGTTGAAATTTTTTCCAAGTCCCTTAAAAATTTTCCAATTTTTGTCCCAATTCTTCCCATTCCCATTGAAACTTTTCAAATCCCTCTCAAAATTGTTGAAATTCTCTTGAAGCTTTTAAAAATCTCTCTAGAATTTTCAAAATCCATGTCCACATGTTTACAATTTCACCTAAAAAAATGGCTAAAATTCCAGTTGAAATTTTTTCCAAGTCCCTTAAAAATTTTCCAATTTTTGTCCCAATTCTTCCCATTCCCATTGAAACTTTTCAAATCCCTCTCAAAATTGTTGAAATTCTGTTGAAGCTTTTAGAATTCTCTCTAGAATTTTCAAAATCCATGTCCACATGTTTACAATTTCACGTAAAAAAATGGCTAAAATTCCAGTTGAAATTTTTTCAAAGTCCCTTAAAAATTTTCCAATTTTTGTCCCAATTCTTCCCATTCCCATTGAAACTTTTCAAATCCCTCTCAGAATTGTTGAAATTCTGTTGAAGCTTTTAAAATTCTCTCTAGAATTTTCAAAATCCATGTCCACATGTTTACAATTTCACGTCAAAAAATGGCTAAAATTCCAGTTGAAATTTTTTCAAAGTCCCTTAAAAATTTTCCAATTTTTGTCCCAATTCTTCCCATTCCCATTGAAACTTTTCAAATCCCTCTCAAAATTGTTGAAATTCTGTTGAAGCTTTTAAAATTCTCTCTAGAATTTTCAAAATCCATGTCCACATGTTTACAATTTCACATAAAAAATGGCTAAAATTCCAGTTGAAATTTTTTCAAAGTCCCTTAAAAATTTTCCAATTTTTGTCCCAATTCTTCCCATTCCCATTGAAACTTTTCAAATCCCTCTCAAAATTGTTGAAATTCTGTTGAAGCTTTTAGAATTCTCTCTAGAATTTTCAAAATCCATGTCCACATGTTTACAATTTCACGTAAAAAAATGGCTAAAATTCCAGTTGAAATTTTTTCAAAGTCCCTTAAAAATTTTCCAATTTTTGTCCCAATTCTTCCCATTCCCATTGAAACTTTTCAAATCCCTCTCAAAATTCTTGAAATTCTGTTGAAGCTTTTAAAATTCTCTCTAGAATTTTCAAAATCCATGTCCACATGTTTACAATTTCACGTCAAAAAATGGCTAAAATTCCAGTTGAAATTTTTTCAAAGTCCCTTAAAAGTTTCCCCATTTTTGTCCCAAATCTTCCCATTCCCATTGAAACTTTTCAAATCCCTCTCAAAATTGTTGAAATTCTGTTGAAGCTTTTAAAATTCTCTCTAGAATTTTCAAAATCCATGTACACATGTTTACAATTTCACGTCAAAAAATGGCTAAAATTCCAGTTGAAATTTTTTCAAAGTCCCTTAAAAATTTTCCAATTTTTGTCCCAATTCTTCCCATTCCCATTGAAACTTTTCAAATCCCTCTCAACATTGTTAAAATTCTGTTGAAGCTTTTAAAAATCTCTCTAGAATTTTCAAAATCCATGTCCACATGTTTACAATTTCACGTCAAAAAATGGCTAAAATTCCAGTTGAAATGTTTTCAAAGTCCCTTAAAAATTTTCCAATTTTTGTCCCAATTCTTCCCATTCCCATTGAAACTTTTCAAATCCCTCTCAAAATTGTTGAAATTCTGTTGAAGCTTTTAAAATTCTCTCTAGAATTTTCAAAATCCATGTCCACATGTTTACAATTTCACGTCAAAAAATGGCTAAAATTCCAGTTGAAATGTTTTCAAAGTCCCTTAAAAATTTTCCCATTTATGTCCCAATTCTTCCCATTCCCATTGAAACTTTTCAAATCCCTCTCAAAATTGTTGAAATTCTCTTGAAGCTTTTAAAAATCTCTCTAGAATTTTCAAAATCCATGTCCACATGTTTACAATTTCACGTCAAAAAATGGCTAAAATTCCAGTTGAAATGTTTTCAAAGTCCCTTAAAAATTTTCCAATTTTTGTCCCAATTCTTCCCATTCCCATTGAAACTTTTCAAATCCCTCTCAAAATTGTTGAAATTCTGTTGAAGCTTTTAAAATTCTCTCTAGAATTTTCAAAATCCATGTCCACATGTTTACAATTTCACGTCAAAAAATGGCTAAAATTCCAGTTGAAATTTTTTCCAAGTCCCTTAAAAATTTTCCAATTTTTGTCCCAAATCTTCCCATTCCCATTGAAACTTTTCAAATCCCTCTCAAAATTGTTGAAATTCTGTTGAAGCTTTTAGAATTCTCTCTAGAATTTTAAAAATCCATGTCCACATGTTGACAATTTCACGTAAAAAAATGGCTAAAATTCCAGTTGAAATTTTTTCAAAGTCCCTTAAAAATTGTCCAATTTTTGTCCCAATTCTTCCCATTCCCATTGAAACTTTTCAAATCCCTCTCAAAATTGTTGAAATTCTGTTGAAGCTTTTAGAATTCTCTCTAGAATTTTCAAAATCCATGTCCACATGTTTACAATTTCACGTCAAAAAATGGCTAAAATTCCAGTTGAAATTTTTTCCAAGTCCCTTAAAAATTTTCCAATTTTTGTCCCAATTCTTCCCATTCCCATTGAAACTTTTCAAATCCCTCTCAAAATTGTTGAAATTCTGTTGAAGCTTTTAAAATTCTCTCTAGAATTTTCAAAATCCATGTCCACATGTTTACAATTTCACGTCAAAAAATGGCTAAAATTCCAGTTGATATTTTTTCAAAGTCCCTTAAAAATTTTCCAATTTTTGTCCCAATTCTTCCCATTCCCATTGAAACTTTTCAAATCCCTCTCAAAATTGTTGAAATTCTGTTGAAGCTTTTAGAATTCTCTCTAGAATTTTCAAAATCCATGTCCACATGTTTACAATTTCACGTAAAAAAATGGCTAAAATTCCAGTTGAAATTTTTTCAAAGTCCCTTAAAAATTTTCCAATTTTTGTCCCAATTCTTCCCATTCCCATTGAAACTTTTCAAATCCCTCTCAAAATTCTTGAAATTCTGTTGAAGCTTTTAAAATTCTCTCTAGAATTTTCAAAATCCATGTCCACATGTTTACAATTTCACGTCAAAAAATGGCTAAAATTCCAGTTGAAATTTTTTCAAAGTCCCTTAAAAGTTTCCCCATTTTTGTCCCAAATCTTCCCATTCCCATTGAAACTTTTCAAATCCCTCTCAAAATTGTTGAAATTCTGTTGAAGATTTTAAAATTCTCTCTAGAATTTTCAAAATCCATGTACACATGTTTACAATTTCACCTAAAAAAATGGCTAAAATTCCAGTTGAAATGTTTTCAAAATCCCTTAAAAATTTTCCAATTTTTGTCCCAATTCTTCCCATTCCCATTGAAACTTTTCAAATCCCTCTCAAAATTGTTGAAATTCTGTTGAAGCTTTTAGAATTCTCTCTAGAATTTTCAAAATCCATGTCCACATGTTTACAATTTCACGTAAAAAAATGGCTAAAATTCCAGTTGAAATTTTTTCAAAGTCCCTTAAAAATTTTCCAATTTTTGTCCCAATTCTTCCCATTCCCATTGAAACTTTTCAAATCCCTCTCAGAATTGTTGAAATTCTGTTGAAGCTTTTAAAATTCTCTCTAGAATTTTCAAAATCCATGTCCACATGTTTACAATTTCACGTCAAAAAATGGCTAAAATTCCAGTTGAAATTTTTTCAAAGTCCCTTAAAAATTTTCCAATTTTTGTCCCAATTCTTCCCATTCCCATTGAAACTTTTCAAATCCCTCTCAAAATTGTTGAAATTCTGTTGAAGCTTTTAGAATTCTCTCTAGAATTTTCAAAATCCATGTCCACATGTTTACAATTTCACGTCAAAAAATGGCTAAAATTCCAGTTGAAATGTTTTCAAAGTCCCTTAAAAATTTTCCAATTTTTGTCCCAATTCTTCCCATTCCCATTGAAACTTTTCAAATCCCTCTCAAAATTGTTGAAATTCTGTTGAAGCTTTTAAAATTCTCTCTAGAATTTTCAAAATCCATGTCCACATGTTTACAATTTCACATAAAAAATGGCTAAAATTCCAGTTGAAATTTTTTCAAAGTCCCTTAAAAATTTTCCAATTTTTGTCCCAATTCTTCCCATTCCCATTGAAACTTTTCAAATCCCTCTCAAAATTGTTGAAATTCTGTTGAAGCTTTTAGAATTCTCTCTAGAATTTTCAAAATCCATGTCCACATGTTTACAATTTCACGTAAAAAAATGGCTAAAATTCCAGTTGAAATTTTTTCAAAGTCCCTTAAAAATTTTCCAATTTTTGTCCCAATTCTTCCCATTCCCATTGAAACTTTTCAAATCCCTCTCAAAATTCTTGAAATTCTGTTGAAGCTTTTAAAATTCTCTCTAGAATTTTCAAAATCCATGTCCACATGTTTACAATTTCACGTAAAAAAATGGCTAAAATTCCAGTTGAAATTTTTTCAAAGTCCCTTAAAAGTTTCCCCATTTTTGTCCCAAATCTTCCCATTCCCATTGAAACTTTTCAAATCCCTCTCAAAATTGTTGAAATTCTGTTGAAGCTTTTAAAATTCTCTCTAGAATTTTCAAAATCCATGTCCACATGTTTACAATTTCACGTCAAAAAATGGCTAAAATTCCAGTTGAAATTTTTTCAAAGTCCCTTAAAAATTTTCCAATTTTTGTCCCAATTCTTCCCATTCCCATTGAAACTTTTCAAATCCCTCTCAACATTGTTAAAATTCTGTTGAAGCTTTTAAAAATCTCTCTAGAATTTTCAAAATCCATGTCCACATGTTTACAATTTCACGTCAAAAAATGGCTAAAATTCCAGTTGAAATGTTTTCAAAGTCCCTTAAAAATTTTCCAATTTTTGTCCCAATTCTTCCCATTCCCATTGAAACTTTTCAAATCCCTCTCAAAATTGTTGAAATTCTGTTGAAGCTTTTAAAATTCTCTCTAGAATTTTCAAAATCCATGTCCACATGTTTACAATTTCACGTCAAAAATGGCTAAAATTCCAGTTGAAATTTTTTCAAAGTCCCTTAAAAATTTTCCAATTTTTGTCCCAATTCTTCCCATTCCCATTGAAACTTTTCAAATCCCTCTAAAAATTGTTGAAATTCTGTTGAAGCTTTTAAAATTCTCTCTAGAATTTTCAAAATCCATGTCCACATGTTTACAATTTCACGTCAAAAAATGGCTAAAATTCCAGTTGAAATTTTTTCAAAGTCCCTTAAAAATTTTCCAATTTTTGTCCCAATTCTTCCCATTCCCATTGAAACTTTTCAAATCCCTCTCAAAATTGTTGAAATTCTGTTGAAGCTTTTAGAATTCTCTCTAGAATTTTCAAAATCCATGTCCACATGTTTACAATTTCACATAAAAAATGGCTAAAATTCCAGTTGAAATTTTTTCAAAGTCCCTTAAAAATTTTCCAATTTTTGTCCCAATTCTTCCCATTCCCATTGAAACTTTTCAAATCCCTCTCAAAATTGTTGAAATTCTGTTGAAGCTTTTAGAATTCTCTCTAGAATTTTCAAAATCCATGTCCACATGTTTACAATTTCACGTAAAAAAATGGCTAAAATTCCAGTTGAAATTTTTTCAAAGTCCCTTAAAAATTTTCCAATTTTTGTCCCAATTCTTCCCATTCCCATTGAAACGTTTCAAATCCCTCTCAAAATTCTTGAAATTCTGTTGAAGCTTTTAAAATTCTCTCTAGAATTTTCAAAATCCATGTCCACATGTTTACAATTTCACGTCAAAAAATGGCTAAAATTCCAGTTGAAATTTTTTCAAAGTCCCTTAAAAGTTTCCCCATTTTTTCCCAAATCTTCCCATTCCCATTGAAACTTTTCAAATCCCT